>NC_054700.1:14335103-14405103 GCF_016097555.1 Gigantopelta aegis | reverse complement strand
AAATAGACTAAAACTCGACTCCATAACTGTTACTTGTCACACGCACGTGCGTTTTTAAAAATATGAGAAATGCATTTTGTGATATTAAAAAGACCAGGATGACCAAAAATACTTTGCATGTACGAACATTTATCATCTAAACCCTAAAGGCTAAGTAAAGTATGATTTCAGTTATCAAAAACGGCTCTAATAGTAAAAAGGGTATGTCTCTTTAATGATTTTTTGTTACAGGTTAGATATAAAGAAATAAATGTAATGTTACAAGTGCGACTCGAAAACATCGGCGCCAAGCTGCGAACCCAGTACCTACAAGCCTTAAGGTCGATGAAAAAAGAAGTTAGTTTGTCTGTTTTGTTTAATGACACCACTAGAGCACATTGATTTATACATCATCGGCTATTGGAAGTCAAACATTTGGTAATTTCAACATATAGTCCTAAAGAGGAAACCCGCTGCATTCTCCCATTAGTAACAAGAGATCTTTTATGTGCACCATCCCACAGACAGGACAGCACATACCACGGCCTTTGCTATACCAGTCGTGATGCACTGGATGGAAAGAGAAATAAAAAAGAAAAAAAAGGAAAAAAGAAAGAAAGAATGAAAGAAAAAAAAGAAGAAGACAGAATTAATATTGATCGTCGATCTCTTTCTCTGTGGAGCTGGACAGTCATTCTATCAATGACTTGATTCACTCTCTTCAATTCATCGTAACAAAGTAGATTGTGTATCATCTAAAAAGATGAGTTAGGGCTAACAGAAACACGAGCGAGTCGTATAACCACGCTCTATGATATTAGACGAAATCGAATTCTGGCTAAACTGCTAAACAGTATAATTACCGCACTCGACCGCTAATCGGAAACGCAAACTACCGACCCGCCAGCGTCGTCTGAGCGACAAACTGAAATACAGTCGTCCGCGTTTTAGAAGATACGCCATTTATTTAGAACACCTCCCGTAATTGAGGTTAACTCTCCAAACTCGTCGAGCGTTACCAGTCGACGACAGAGCCCCGAGTAAAATGCCGCAGTTTTTAAGTAGGCCCATGCTGATACGCTAAACGGATAACGGTATTAAAGGGGAAGCAAATAATTGAAGATGTAGCAAAGATTGTGTGATATCAGCAGGGGAGAGTAATTATTTCGGATGGTGAATGGGGGAAATTAAAAACGCGTACAATTAAGCGTTTGATTGTAAGTGATCGCCAAAGATTGTGATGCATGGAATTAAAATTAATGCAACCATATTAGTCCGACCATTGATAAAAAGATAAGATCACACGAGTGCCTAAAGGGCGCTACTAAAGAGAGACACACGGAAACTATTGCTTAAGCATTCACCGCCCATTACTGTACACATAATTATACTAGCCCGTGTACTCTGACTGTAAGAAGGAAGGAAATGTTTTATTTAACGACGCACTCAACACATTTTATGGTTATTTTACGGTTATATGGCGTCGAACATATGGTTAAGGACCACACAGATATTGAGTGAGGAAACCCACTGTCGCCACTTCATGAGCTACTCTTTTCGATTAGCAGTAAGGGATCTTTTATGTGCACCATCCCATATACAGGATAGCACATACCACGGCCTTTGTTACACCAGTGGTGGTGTACTGACTGGAGCGAGAAATAGCTCAATGGGCCTACTGACGGGGATCGATCCCAAACCGACTGCTTTACCACTGGGCTACGTCTCGCACCCTGACTGTAAGAGGGCTAGACGGACATCTGGACGGTTATGACGCTCTCGTTACAGTAAGAGACCAATCTATGTAAACATTTTCGCAATCGCTGCCCACCAAACGATTGTCAAAGATTCCCGCTCTAATACCACAACGATCCTATGTTTAACGTCAAATACCTTTACATCGATCATTTTCGAGTTCCTTGATTAAAAAGAAAATCCACATATTAATCACTAATACACACACTACAGAACGAAACCCGACAGCATCCACGTCAAACATATGATTGTTGTTGTATTAGAGCGGGAATCGTTGACTACCGTTTGGTGGGCAGCGATTGCAAAAACATTACATAGCTTGGTCTCTTGGACTATAAGAGCTAACAATCGTCCAAATGTCCGTCTAGCTCTCTTACAAAGTATATACTTGGGCTAATAATTATAACTGTTCACATTTAAAGCTGAAAGTATTGTAAAGGGTCGGTATCAAAGTTGCTTCCTGCCAAAAAACCGGCCTCGGTGGAGTCGTGGTTAGGCCATCGGTCAACAGGCTGGTAGGTACTGGGTTCAGATTCCAGTCAAGGCATGGGATTTTTAATCCAGATACCGACTCCAAACCCTGAGTGAGTGCTCCGCAAGGCTCAATGGGTAGGTGTAAACCACTTGCACCGACCAGTGACTGGTTCAACAAAGGTGAGAGAGAAGAGGGTGTAGTGGCCTTACACCTACCCAATGAGCCCTTAAGAACTCGCTCTAGGTTGGAGCCGGTACCGAGCTGCGAACCCTGTACCTACCAGCCTGTAGTCCGATGGCTTAACCACTGCGCCACAGAGGCTGGTATTCGGCTCAAGACGTCGTGAGGTGAAAAACTCGGCGACATTTACGCGCACACAGCGAGCTGTGTGCTGAGTAAACGGGCACGACTGACGTTTTGCTCAGCAGATAGCTCGTGTGTGCGGTAGGCTTTAGCAACCAAGTTGTCTACAAGACGTTTACGTGAACAAGTACGATTCAGCTGTGCATACCAGTACGCGGACGTGTTCGGACTGTGAATCGCAACGCCCCTAATGCCAACTCACGAGTGATGAAATAGCTAATCGCCCTTTAACGATCAATGTTTTTTTGCAGCTGAAAACTAAAATAGTGTATTTAAGTGCATTTTGGCATATTATTTCTAAGTGATAAAAATGACTGATTGAAAAGGAAAAGTGAAGTCAAGCATGTTTCAGGCACACGTTCACATCATATTTTGGCATTAATCAGCTGAAGATTTTTAATGTTTCTTTTCAAAGATTCCTTTTTTAAAAAAGAGTTATAAAATGTCAAGAAGGTCATTGTTTGAAGTCGAAACTCGGACCGTACACGATGTAAAAAACCGAAATTCTTAAAAATTTAGCAAATATATTCTATAAAGGAAAACTTCCAAGCTAACGCGATTCACGAGACAACATCACGAAAAAGAAAGAAAAAACCCAACAAAAATAATCTTTGTGCGATCTAATAGTCATGACAACAAGGCGATTGCGTGACTATTTTGGTTAATTAGATTAATAAAAAAGAAGAAAAAGAAAAAGAAAGAAAGAACAAACGAGAATGTATTTATAATACTATCATTGCCAGTCACAATTTCAGGTCTGAATCGGTTTCTATGAAAGAAGAACTAGATCTACGCTGCAACACAAATATCTCTGAAGACGAGTTCCAAATTAGCTATATTTGTAGTCTACGTCATTACAGTAGTATTTAAAAGAAATCATTGCGCTTGAAGGAACCATTCTGAGTTTGTACCCATTTTAAAAGGTTTTCGGTAAACAAAATGTGTTTACATATTAAAATGACTATTTACTTACATGTTCTGGCTTATAATATAAATGAATCTATAACCAATGCGTTTCTGAACATCGTAATGTTCTGTGATATCTCAATATCGGTTTTTCTCCAAAATACTTTCGTTCGTACGGATTTATTATTTCTTCTAATGGTCAAACGAAATTTAAAAGAATTCGGCCAACAGTCTTTTCAAATGTGTTTATCTGTACAATGCTTTATATATCTAACACAGGCATACGAGCTTCCATTTCTGTAGGCGGGCAGGGTCTGGCTTTTGCCCGAATTAAATGAAAATACCCGAATCCGGAAAAAATTATTTCACCATATTAGCTTTACTACCAAACAGCTATATAGGGTTGTAAACGAACCACTACGCATTTTTACATGGATTACAACTAATGTTGCGGGTTGAATGATGGAAATACATGGTGAAAAGGTCTCGGGTTAAGACATTTTGCTCGAATATCTGTATAATGTTTGCCTGGATTTGAAGTTTTGCTCCAGCACTGGTAGGGGGCAGTTGCCCCCTCCCCCTGTCTCGTACTTAATATGATGAATGTCAGCAAAAACAATAAGAAACTCGATAATTAATCCAAGATGTTAAATGTATTTATTTATTTCATTTCATTTCAACTTATTTTCATGCTTATGTCCAATTAAGGTTCAAGCACGATGTTCTGGACATATACCTCAGCTATCTGGGCTCTGCCCAGGACAGTGGGTTAGTTGTTAGTTGATTAGTGGTCAGTGAGAGAGAAGAAGGTGTAGTGGCTTTACACCTACCCATTGAGTCCTTAAGAACTCACTCTGGGTTGGAGCTGGTACCGGGCTGCGAACCCTGTACCTACCAGCCTGTAGTCCGACGGCTTAACCACTGCGCCACCGAGGCGGGTCAAGATGTTACAAACATGCTCTTGTACTTTGTGCATACCCGAAATAAACGCATAAATATGGCGTTGAAACAAGTCCTCAAAATAAAACTGCAATATAACTTCAAAATATTTGGTCAAAACAGTTTTAAACCTAATCATAGAACTTCATGTACACACATTAACACAGAACATTCATTGATGTCGCTCTCGCAAATTGCCTGTCTGTCCGTCTATCTGTAAGTCTGTCTTTCAGTCACTTTCCCGTCCGTCCGTTATTCTCCTTGGTCACATAAACATGGACTACCTTTGACCCGAGATCATCAGACGACTTTGAAACTGATTTGATCTGTCACGACATTACGATGCAGCGATAATACGTCATTCGAGGGAAGTCGCCACTGACATTGCTTTCTTTGAAAATTCTAACATCAAAGAACAACATGAAGCCGGAAAGTGATCAGTTATTTGATCTAATTCAGTTATATTCATATTCACAGATATAAGACATTTCATCTCACGCCTGTCAAAATTCTCCCCTCCTATAGAACACCCGTCATTATGCGTTAAAAAAACATAGTAGCAAATATGCTGGGGTTTTCTTTAATATTCTGTTGGGAGTAAAACAGAATCCATATGTTGTAAAATCCTGAATCCATCATTTGAAAATCGCCCTCTGTACTTTACAACGAGAAGCCATGTCACCACAGTGCGCAACACAAATAACAAACAGAAACGAAAAGCGACCAACCCCTCAAAAAAAAAAAAAAACCCCAACAAACCCAACCACATAACAACAAACCCAAATCCCCCCCCCCCAAAAAAAAAAAAAACAAAAAAAACCGACACCAAAAAACAACAACATTGTAACAAAAAGCCCACCACCACCAACAAAATCCCCCAAAACCTGGACCACCCTCAAAAAGAGACACCCTCCATCCCCCACTAAACACATCAGCACATTTAAACTACGGATGGTATCATGACTTCTACTACTGTCCAGTTGCCAGTCTGTGCACTCTTACAACTCGATTCTCGTCATATACAACTCCTACGGCCGATTAGTCGTTAATCTGAACGCACCAGTCGTAAGTCGGAAGTGAGGGGAAATTACAAATTAACTGTCGAGTTGGCCAACTCCGTTGTAACAGTTGATAGTCTAACACTAGCATAACAATAGTTTCGATGTTTGATCGATAGAGGGAACGAGGAAACCCGCTGCCACAACATAAACGATAAAGCAGTAAGGGATATTTTATATGCACGTTCCCATAGATAAGACAGTACATACCACAGTTTTTGATGTACCAGACATGGGAAACTTAATTAAAAAAACAACCCCCCCCCAAAAAAAAAACCCCAGTATCCCCAGAGGACGATCGATCCCGCGATCTATCGCACCTTAATCGAGCGCTCTGCCACTTAAATACACCCCGACCCTGGAAATAGCAGGACGTAAGAGAACGGAATATTTACCACAAAACAAGAACAATATCAGAAACGGACGAAATACGAAAGACAAGACAAGAATAAAAACAGTAACAAAACCGAACAGTGCAAAGCAAAATAGAGTAGAGCAGATGTAAATTCAGTAAGCCGTTTTGTCGCTAACGCTTGGCCGACTGGTTTTTACGCTACACATTAAACTGAATGACCACTTCGGAAACCAGTCGAAATAGTTTGCAAACGTTAAAGTGACAGACCCTAGTTTTTAAACACTAAGGCATATTTTTTCACTATTAGAGCAGTTTATGATCATTGAAATCAAACATTACTTATATTTTATTGTTTAGATTATCCATTTCCGTACAACCGAAGTGTTTCTGGTCATCCTGGTGTGTCTAATACCACAAAATGCATTTTTTTCTTCATATTTTTAAAAATGCACGTGCGTCTGAGAAGTAACGGTTATGGGGTCGCGTTTTAGTCTTCTTTTTTTTTAATGGTATTTCAACGTCACTCTTGTTTCACCCTATTGTATTCAAATTTGTTACAGATTTGTAAATTAACCAAACTTTGTGTCCATTTTTACAGATTGAAACTAGAGTCTAGGTGAAAAATATTCCCTAGTGTTTAAAAACTAGGGCCTGTCCCTTTAAGAGAAAACCGGTTTAAATTCCGCCCCTCTTGTGCTGGGATGTAGTTAAAATTAATGTATAATCATTTATTGCTTTCAATTTTTAACATAATAATAAAACAAGAACCGAACGACACCTAATTTTATTCAGTCAGATTACTACGCGGTGAAACACAGAGGTATGTCACAATAACATTTGGAGTTCTGTTCTGTAAACGATTACAACCGTTGCGAACCACGGAATAAAGCGACATTTTGAATATGTTCAATCTACGCTAGGATCAAGGATTTAATTAACACATCATTCATTTCGCAATCGCGTTACGATTCACTTCCTTTCGTCTAAACATCACTCACAGTTTGGACACCGACGAAACGCGTCAATCAATGAATCTAATAGCGAATTTATTACAAAATTATGGACGAAAATAATGGGGTCAAGAAGGATTATAGTAAAAAATAATGAAGTTGTAGACCACAGTGAAAGTGGTTGGGAAATCCGAACGCTTTTAGTCTATAAACAAGCGTGGCGCTATTTACAAGAAGACGTTTGATATTTCATTGGAAAAAAAGTTATTAGTTTATTTTAACACCATACGATGTGATTACTTTATTTATAGCACTGAATAAGTAGTACTAGACCAAATAACTTCCGGCTAGTTCAAACGTTTGATAGACAAGTGAACACCACAAGTCCTGTGATTGATGATAAATGTGTGTGTTGGTTGTAAAAAACAATAGTTTCATCTGAGCAAAAAATGTATGCAATTTTATTTCATCTTGTACCACTGTGCCAAGTAGCCTTGTGCTTGAAACATGTATGGGGTACCTGTGAAAAAAAGTACTCGAATTTTGTGCGGAACTAGAGTAGTCATAGATGCTACCCGTTATCTCAGAAATGAGCAGCTTGACCCCCAATTTATTCTGATTCACTTTAAAGGTGAGGGGTGGTAGTATTTATATCCGTGTCATTTATGTCGATTGATACGCTGCAGGTAGGAGTTTTAGCCACATATATTTCTATTATCATCTATGGGATTTAATTTGGTAGTATACACCCTATAAAATCACCACATTAGAGTACAAAAGTGTGAAGTATAGTAGTCTTAACTATAAGAAGTTTCCGTTTCACGTTTATAGCTTCTGAAAAAGCAACACATAAAAGCAAAGCGAACAATTCAATTTATTTCCTTATGCCTTACAAAACATATGAACATATGTTACCACGTGCAAAATGGCGACATCATTCTACATTTTGACCAATAAACAAGGCTAGCTCTGGGTAAGCAGAAAATTCCACCTAATTATCTACTAAACTTTAAAAATCACACAAAACCAGTTATTTTCTATCAAAATATCAATTATTTAATGAAATTATTTCGCCAAATTAAAATAAAATTCGCCAACTGTTTTTGAAATTCATAATTGGCGAATTTGGCGAGTGCAGAGCTAGCCCTGAATAATTCTCTCTTTCTTGTTTCAGCTTTTAAAGATACCTGTAACAAAATAGTGTTTTCTTTCTCTCTTTGAACGGAAAAACAACAACAAAACAACAACAACAACAACAAAAAAACAACCCCAAAACCCCAACAACAAACAAACACGCTATGGTAAGACCATGGAAACAATTAATACTGAAACGAATTATCAAGACACCCCCCCACCCCCCAAACAAGAACAAAGAACCGAATTATGAAGACAAAAACACCCCCCACCCCCAAACAAGAAGACACACCCCAACCGACACAAAACAACAACAAAGAACCGAATTATCAAGACAAAACAAAAACCACACACACATGCACAAGTTGGTCCAACCCCCAAACAACAACCCCCGCCACAAAACAACAACAAACATACAAACAAACAAAGAAACAACCCACAACAGATTTGAAGTAAACAGCTTCGAAAAATTAATACAACATACAAAAAAACAAGAAGAAGAAGAGAAGAAATCTTCAAACAGACAAAAACAAACGCTGTAGTCAAACCATGGAAACAATGTTTGGAGATCTGGTAAACAAATCAATATTGGTCAAAACGAATAACATATTTGAAAACATTATCTCAGATGCCTATAAAACTTGTTTTAAACATTTCTAAGAGATATCGAATATGTGCTGTATTCGCCACTCTCAATGAGAATGTTGCCAGGCATGCCCCACAATGGCGAACAGCACGCTTATTGCCTATAATACCTTAGAAAGAGAATTACAACATATCCTACGAGACAAAATTTTATATATTTTTTGTTGACTCTAGTATCAGGCGGCGACGTTCCGCCCGATAAAGTCAATCTGTTTATACTGTTAGAAGAGTTAGTTTATCATAATAATGACCATTTGTTATGAGAAAAAACTGTAAGTCAGATGAAAATGTCGCCCAAACTATAATTTTCTACACCGCATTGACCAAACCGACGATAAAATGATGGCACATTCGCTTGCAAAATAAAGTCTCGCCAAAATGCGTTGAAGCTTACAGTCTCGAGGTTACAAATCACCCAATCAAGAATCGCTGGATTGGTCAAATCACCGGAACTGTGTTCCGTTTTGCACCCACTCATCTGGAATTGCGGTGTTTGTTTTCAGTAAATGGAGGCTATAAAACGCGGACAGGGTAAACTCGAGTAACAATCGCTTAAACCTCGAGTCGTGATTTCACTTCGTAATGTAAAGTTGGTGATCCGTGTAGTGTGTTCTAGTCTTGATCAACCCAGACTCTTAACATTGGTCCTAAAGTTTGTTTTGTTTAGCGACACCACTAGATCACATTGATTTATTAATCATCGGCTATTGGATGTCAAACATTTGGTGATTTTGACATATAGTCTTAGAGAGGAAACCCGCTACATTTTTGTTTTCCATTAGTAGCAAAGGATCTGTTATATGCACCATCCCACAGACAGGAGAGCACATACCACGGCCTTTGATATACCAGTTGTGATGCACTGGCTGGAACGATAACGTTGGTCCTTTTAAGGGTTTAAAACTACGACGATACCTCTGTATACCTTTTGCAGGTTTTTGATATTCTTGTGTTAGAAAAGATTATTTATCTGTAAAGAAACGACCGACGCGAGGGGTGTAGTCACCGGCGTAACCAGGAACCTATTCGTTTTGCAAAATACCTTTTATAGTTGCCTTGTTGACACAAAAACACAATTTTTAGAGAGCATAGGTGCCTCCTACGCCATTGGGAGTAGAGCGAAATAGCAAATATAGATGCGTATCAGAGAGATGTAGAAAAGTATCTGTCTAAACCCTCAAGCATTAGGCCAGGACCGTAATTAATGGGGGAAGTGGGGGGGGGGGGGGGGCACCCAAAATGTAAAACAGAATCCCTTTTTTAATTTAAAGTACCATTTGTATCTATGAAAGCACATCTGAACCAGAATACACATTCTTATACAGGTGTGACCAAACATTTTACAGATTACAAGAACTGAATTCCAAATAAAGGAGTTGCTGACACGTGGATCATGATGTCAGACAGTGGCGCCACCAGACGTGTAATTCAGACTGGTCCTAATGCGTCATTGTGCAAATGAATTGAGCTCAGTTACTGCTGATTAAAGTCTAATATCTTTCAGTCTAATATCTTTCTCGCTCTCTCTCTTTTTTCTCTATCGCGAGAATTGACACTAGAAAATAAGGCTCGTTCCAATTCAAAAGGTTTGGTTCTGGACGAGGCTCAAGTAATTGACACTAGAAAATAAGGCTCGTTCCAATTCAAAAGGTTTGGTTCTGGACGAGCCTCAAGTAATTGACACTAGAAAAATAAGGCTCGTTCCAATTCAAAAGGTTTGGTTCTGGACGAGCCTCAAGTAATTGACACTAGAAAATAAGGCTCGTTCCAATTCAAAAGGTTTGGTTCTGGACGAGCCTCAAGTAATTGACACTAGAAAATAAGGCTCGTTCCAATTCAAAAGGTTTGGTTCTGGACGAGCCTCAAGTAATTGACACTAGAAAATAAGGCTCGTTCCAATTCAAAAGGTTTGGTTCTGGACGAGCCTCAAGTAATTGACACTAGAAAATAAGGCTCGTTCCAATTCAAAAGGTTTGGTTCTGGACGAGCCTCAAGTAATTGACACTAGAAAATAAGGCTCGTTCCAATTCAAAAGGTTTGGTTCTGGACGAGCCTCAAGTAATTGACACTAGAAAATAAGGCTCGTTCCAATTCAAAAGGTTTGGTTCTGGACGAGCCTCAAGTAATTGACACTAGAAATAAGGCTCGTTCCAATTCAAAAGGTTTGGTTCTGGACGAGCCTCAAGTAATTGACACTAGAAAATAAGGCTCGTTCCAATTCAAAAGGTTTGGTTCTGGACGAGCCTCAAGTAATTGACACTAGAAAATAAGGCTCGTTCCAATTCAAAAGGTTTGGTTCTGGACGAGCCTCAAGTAATTGACACTAGAAAATAAGGCTCGTTCCAATTCAAAAGGTTTGGTTCTGGACGAGGCTCAAGTAATTGGAGGAAGAAATGCTTTGTCAACGTAGATTCAGCGGATATAATCAATGGACGTTTTATTTCAGAGAGATTAGCTGTGTTTATCGGTAAACAAATAGGGGATTGTGCTGGAATGAACTTTTATAGGGTACGAGGGAAAGAGAGGAGACGATAACACAGCACATTTTAAACTAATCAAATAAGATGGTAATTGTTGTGCGGAACCTAATCGAAGTCGAAGATGCTTCCTGTTACGTCTGAAATGAGCACTTAATATTTTTTAAATTTACTTTAAGGGTGAGGAGGAATCTGCCCCATGGCTGGTACACGAAAGGCCGTGGTTAAGCCATCGGACACAAGGCTGGTAGGTACAGGGTTCGCAGCTCGGTAGCGGCTCCTACTCAGAGCGAGTTTTAACGACTCAATGGGTAGGTGTAAGACCACTACACTCTCTTCTCTCTCACTAACCACTAACAATTAACAACTAACCCACTGTCCTGGACAGACAACCCAGATAGCTGAGGTGTGTGCCCAGGACAGCGTGCTTGAACCTTAATTTGGATATAAGCACGAAAATAAGTTACAAGGAAAAGCCGTGGTATGTACAATATTGTCTTTTTGAGAAGAGTAACCTGTGTGACCGGTTTCCTCTCTGTCTAAACAGACAGTAAAAAACCAACAAAAACCCCTACCCCAAAACCCCCCCCCCCCCCCCCCAACCAACCAACCCCCACGTTAGACATCAGACAGCTGTAATTTAAAACACAAAAATGTACTGAGGTAATGGTTTTCCAAATATCGATTATAATCGAAAATTGATCAATTTACCTATATCGATGTGATGATAGATTGTAAAAAAAAAATATATAATCGATTGTGTAGAAAAACCCCCAACAACTGTAAATAACCGATTCCAAACACTTTACAAATGCTTGTGTAATATAAACACACATTCCTTTTCTTTCCTGTTTTTTTTTTTTTTTTTTTTTTGGGGGGGGGGGGGGGGGGGGGAGTTGATGGGTGGGTGGGAGAAAGAGTACCTCCCGACTCTGACCAGATGAGATACGTTTTGGTATGATGCATTGCTATCTTCATTGCAACCGTGTTCTCCAATAAAACTATCAGCTTGATTCATCGAAAACAATTCATCAAGTGTCTTAGCAGCTGTCCTAATCACAGCTATCTGGCAATACGGTGGCGTCGGCGAACTAGCCGGCGTGTGTGACCGCACGAGATCGAGCGTGGGTTCAGTGCGAAGTTTTCCCATGTTAATAAATATCGCGAATACATGGCTTCTAAATCAGACCGATTACCTGCCTGTAGTGACATTTTTGTAACGGAAGTAGTGTATATGTATATAAAGCAGGAACTCAGAAACAACAGGAACGCAGAAAATAGCAGGAACGCGGAAAATAGCAGGAACGCAGAATCTGCAGGTGTGAATGTGAGTAATGACAGCCATAACCACCCAACCCCCCAAAAAACAAATAAACAACAACAACAACAAAACCCAAACAAATAAAGCAAAACAATCAGTTTAAACAACACCTACTAAACCTGCTCGGAGTAGACCATTTTGCATGGGCTGGTATTACCACAAAGAAGTGTTCAATGTTAATAAGTTACACATTTTGTAAACTGCATATTCTTCCCTGTCAACCGGCCTCGGTGGCGTCGTGGTTAGGCCATCGGTGAACAGGCTGGTAGGTAATGGGTTCGGATCCCAGTCGAGGCATGGGATTTTTAATCCAGATACCGACTCCAAACCCTGAATGAGTGCTCCGCAAGGCTCAGTGGGTAGGTGTAAACCACTTGCACCGACCAGTGATCCATAACTGGTTCAACACAGGCCATGGTTTGTGCTATCCTTCCTGTGGGAAGCGCAAATAAAAGATCCCTTGCTGCTAATCGGAAGAGTAGCCCATGTAGTGGCGACAGCGGGTTTCCTCTCAAAATCTGTGTGGTCCTTAACCATATGTCTGACGTCATATAACCGTAAATAAAATGTGTTGAGTGCGTCGTTAAATAAAACATTTCTTTCTTTTGCTTCTACATCATTTGTGTCATAAAATAATCACAGTCAAACAGGGGATAGTTCTGTGGACATGTTTTCGTATGAGAAGTTAACTGTGATCCGAAGCAATTTGCCAGTTTGGATTTTTTTCCCCCATTGTTTTGTTAAAAGTACTGACCCTAATTATTAAACAGTACACCACGACTTGTATATCAAATGCCGTGGTATGTACTAACCTGTCTGTGGGATGGTACATATAAAACATCCATTGCTGCTAATCGAAAAGAGTAGCCCATGAAGTGGCGACAGCGGGTTTCCTCTCTCAATATCAGTGTGGTCCTTAACCATATGTCTGACGCCAAATAACCACAGATGAAATGTGTTGAGTGCGTCGTCAAAGAAAACATTTGACAGTAGCTGTTGATTAATAAATCAATGTGTTCTAGTGGTGTAGTTAAACAAAACAAACTTTATACCCAATTAAGGTGCAAGCACGCTGTCTTGGACACACACCTCAGCTCTAATGGGCTGCGTGTCCAGGACAGCGAGTTAGAAGTCGGCGCAGTGGCTACACGCATCTCCGTTAAACCATTAAATCTCTCTCTGGATGGGCCGTTAAATAAAACATTTCCTTCCTGTCTCAAGGAGTGAACCTAGTACCTGTCAGCTTCAAGATCGATGGTTAACAACTAATATATATATAGACCGGCGGGAACAAAAGCTAGACACGGCCCTGCATTATGTTAGACGCGTTCTCTCGGTGACGGCCGGAACATGTACGACTATACAACACTTAAAACAAGCCAGTGCCCTACACATAACCCCGACTAAATCCGACTGTAATTAAAATACCACTGCTGAAGACGATTGTGTCTCAGTGCTTGTCGAAATGTGAGCGTCACTGCCATGAGACGTGAACGTTACGCAGATATGACGCACACACAGTAACGGACAACACAAAAACAGCGGTTAAAGGGACATCCTATGTTCTGAGCCAAAGAAAGCAAAATAAACACAAATCCTGCTCCTTTCTGTTTAAAAACAAACCAACAAACACCCCCCACCCCAAACATCCCCCCCAAAAAAACACAAAAAAACAAAAAACAACCCAAAAACCCAAAACAAACCCGACAAAACCCCCCCAAAAAAACCCGCATCATACCGTAATATGTTTTAAATATATTATATGGATAAATACAATTGGAATGACCTTTGGGCATCTTATCGCAAATTTCGTTTAGCCATCGGCAAAAAATAAAAATGTGTACGTACGAGTATAAAATTATTTTAGACTACAAAACATTGCGATGTCCAGAAGTGCATAGGTTATAGATATATTCATATTCTAAAGCTGTATCCTAACCGGACGCGAGCAACGCCTGCGATGCGAGCGATTATTTTAGAAGTCATTGATTCCAATTGCCGCATCCTAACGGTACGCGTGCGACGCGACAGATTTATATAAACGAGAGCGAAAGCGAGTTTGATACACTTTTAAAGAACGAGTTGTGAGATTAATAAATACATATCGTTATAATTAATTACTGCACAGATAGCAACGTGCCAACATTTACCATTCAAGTTTACAAATGAATCTGCTACAGCTGGACCTATACTAAAATAACGGGGTGAGGGTGGGGGTAGGGGGTGTTGGTCGGGGCAGGGTTGGGGGAGGGTGAGGGTGGTTGGTGCAATGAAAAAATCAGGGCACAGTAATATAGGGTATTAGTCTCAACTCCAGCTAAATGATGGGGCACCTTTTCACGTCTCACCATCCTCTGGTAGTTTCGACCCTGTCTGCACTGTGACAGCTCACCGCGGAGGCTGTGCCCAAGACAGACGTGCTTGAACCTTCGGTGTTTTGTAAGCACGTGACAAACGGTTGACTGACTGACTGTGACAGGGGGATGGGGGGGGGGGGGGGAGAGACATTTTGTGATATTTTATTACGACACGCAACTGTAGTCTTTACGTTGATGTCACGAGGGGAAGTTAATGGCGGTGTTTCGTGTCGTGCTTTATATGCATATATACGATCCTGGCCATGTCGAAAACAAAGCTGTGTGACGGAGGAGACACGCCGACATCAGAATCTATGTCCCAATAAGCTACACGAGTGTTTAGAATTGACATTTTAATTGAATATCGATGAAATCGAGGTCGATTATCGGGCACTTTGAGGTTAATTATCACTTACCGTCGTCGACGTTCGACACTCGTTCTTGCCTAGCGCATCTTTATGGTGTTCCGTTCTATCCCCGCAGACATGTGTGGTGATTAAAGACATTTAGTAAAAGGCAGGTTGCGGCGCTTGTTAATCACACGTGCAACCAATTACAAGATTGATCACGCGATTCAGGTTGGTGCGCCCAGAAAGGTGGCAGAAATCACGAAGGAAAACGAATGGAAAAGGGAAATGAGTGGTTGTTAAAGAACACTCAAGTGCGCTGTTAAGTTTCTACGATTGTACTTCACGACACAACAAACGGACCACACATATTGTATATTTTTTTCTTCTCTTTCTTCTCAAGGAATAGATATAGTTGAAGACACGAGGAAGAGGAGAGATATTCATAACAATCCGTTTACTTCTGAATGTTGATAAGTGAAAAACAAATGGCTTTAATATGCAGTCGCAAGACAGTTCTTCTATTAATGCATTAGCGTAGCAATAGGGGGAGTCATGGATGCCATGTTATCCCCCTCATCCCCCTCACTTTCTATATCGACCTTTGTTAGTCCTAACAGGAACCGGCCTCGGTGGCGTCGTGGTTAGGCCATCGGTCTACAGGTTGGTAGGTACTGGGTTCGGATCCCAGTCAAGGCATGGGATTTTTAATCCAGATACCGACTCCAAACCCTGAGTGAGTGCTCCGCAAGGCTCAATGGGTCGGTGTAAACCACTTGCACCGACCAATGATCCATAACTGGTTCAACAAAGGCCATGGTTTGTGCTATCATGCCTGTGGGAAGCGCAAATAAAAGATCCCTTGCTGCCTGTCGTAAAAGAGTAGCCTATGTGGCGAAAGCGGGTTTCCTCTAAAATAGAGTGTCAGAATGACCATATGTTTGACGTCCAATAGCCGATGATAAGATAAAAATAAAACAAACTTTACTTTCCTAATAGGAAGGGGGCGGGACGTAGCCAGTCAGTGGTAAAGCGCTCACTTGATGCACGGTCGGTCTAGGATCCCGTCGATGGGCCCATTGAACTAATTGTCGTTCCAGCCAGTGCACTATGACTGGAATATCAAAGCCGTGGTATGTGCTATCCTGTCTGGGATGGTGCATATAAAAGATCCCTTGCTATCAAAGTTACCAAATGTTTGAAACCCAATAGCCGATGATTAACAAATCAATGTGCTCTAGTGGTGTCGTTAAACAAAACAAACAAACAAATCCTAACAGGAAGGGCAGGACATAGCTCAGACGGTAGACAGCAATTGAGGACTGTAGGATCGAACCCACTTGGTGGACCCATTCTCTGATTAGGGTATTTCCCGTCCCAACCAGTGCCGCACGACTGACATATCAAAGGCCATAGTATGTGCTGTCCTGTCTTTGGAAAATGCATATAAAAATCCCTTGCTCCTACGGAAAAAATGTAACAAATTTCTTCTAAGAACATGAATAGAAATTACCAAAATATTTGACATTCAATAGCCGATGATTAATTAATGAATGTGCTCTAGTGGTGTCGTTAAAAAACTAATAAAACAATTCCCAACAACAACAACAACAAACAACAACAACAAAGAAACATATTTGGTTATACGCTTCTACATTGTCTTCAAGTGGCCTCAGATTACAGTTATCTTCCCATTTGGTTGTCCGGAAATCTCCGCGAAAGTAGTCTACTGTTTGACTGTGATTATTTCATGGCAGACAGCTTTGAAGTGGAAATTATTTGACTGAAGTTGACAGGGGAGAGCATGTAATTTGTAAACATGTGTAACTTGTTGACATTGAAGACTTGTTTGTGGTAATTCTGGCTGTAAAAATAGGTGTACTCCAGCCAGGTTTAGTGGGTGTGTTTGTTTAAACCAATATCCTGGGAGAAAGAGCTGGACAACAGGGGTTATTGTCCTTTTCAGGATATGTTTCCCCCAGGCAGGCAAAGGTACATACAAAAATCCATGGGCCGGCTGATATTAATAACAATGTTATAGCCACTAAGGCTATATAGAAACAAAGTGCAATTAACTGGTCTGTGGCCAAGTATGCCACATGTTTCCCTATTAGTCCTTTATGAGGTGTTCATTTCCAATCGAACCAGAAAACCGATCCAGCAAATGGACTGACCATTAAGTCCGTTTAGTGTTTGGAAAGAAGAAACGTGAATTACGCGTAAAACACGTGTAACGGCTTAAGGACGAACGCACGGTAGCCCATGAAAACAACAAATCGCCATTGATGTCCGACGAAAAGATCCCCGCAAAGCACTGATTCCTGAATCAAAGGTATCGCCATGGTGGTCCGCCCATTGCTCCTAAACCTAAAGGAGAATTGGCCACCGATACATAAAGCTCTAGAACCAGCTGTTTTATTCCATGTTTATTTTCCAACTGTTAGGCACGTGGTAATAAAGTGTGGAACACAAATGTCCCGCCGGTCCGGCGAATGCCATGAAGCATATGGATCTCCATTTCGCGTTTTCACCCCTGCCTAGGGTAGCAGTTAGAAGTTTGTTTTTGTTTAACGACAGCAATAGAGCACTTTGATTTATTAATCATTAGCTATTGGATGTCAAACATCTGGTAATTTTGACTTCTAGACATCAGAGGAAACCCGTCACATTTTCCTATTACCAGTATCTATTATGCAATGTCCCTCAGACTAGATAGCACATACTATGTTCTTTGATATACCAGTTGTGGAGCACTGGTTGGAAGTAGAAATAAAATCCTATATATTTCCATTATTATTAGGGCATCTTTTATATGCACCATCCCACAGACAGGATAGTACATACCATGACCTTTGATATACCAGTCGTGGAGCACTGGTTGGAAGTACCCCCCCCCCCCCCCTCCAATATATTTCCAATATTAGCAAGGAATCTTTTATATGCACATTCCCACAGACAGGATAGCATAGACATATACCACGGTCTTTGATATACCAGTCGTGGTGCATTGGCTGGATGTTTTATTCTAAGTTTATTTTTCGAATGTTAGACACGCGGCCAAAGCGGTACAGGTAATAAAGTGTGGAACACAAATGTCCGGCCAGTCTAGCGAATGCCATGAAGCGAATGGATCTTCATTTCGTGTTTTCACCTGCCTCGTTAAAGTTTATTTTGTTTAACGACACTACTAGAGCACCTTGATTTATTAATGATTAGCTATTGGATGTCAAACATTTGGTAATTTTGACATATAGAGTCGAATGAATGAATTAATGTTTGTTTAACGACACCCCAGCACAAAAATACATATCGGCTATTGGGTGTAACAAATGGTAAGTATATGGAAATATTATTTACATATATTCATGTAAAACCACAGTGTAAGCAGCTGTGGGTGAAAAGTATAATACAATACATAAAATCAAGGTAAGTACATTTTAAAACTTTGAATAGAAGTTAAAGTGTTTTAAAAACTTTACAATTAATTATAGAGTCGAATTTACCAAGCCTGTTTTAGGCTTACACGAGTGTAACTACATACATTTACAATGCTTAAACACCTGCGTTTAAGAAAAACAGGGTTTGTAAAGTAGGCTCATAGTCTTAGAGGTGAAACCCACTATATATTTCCATTATTAGTAAGGAATCCTTTATATGCATCATCCCACGGTCTTTTATAAAACACCTGTGGTGCACAGGCTGAAACGTAAAATAGCCCAGACCGACCGCACATCAGGCTACTGGGCGACGCCCCCCCCCCCCCCCCTCTCTCGGGTAACGGATACATGGATATAGTTATATTGGTAAAGGAAAATGTGCACATGCATGTTTACATTGGCTCTAGATAGGCTACTAAATATAATCGAGAGAAATAATATAAGTTGTAGAAGCATCACGAGGGGTATATGGCTTTTTATGTACCCTCTGTGTGTTCTTTTACCCCGAGCTGTAATTACAGATTCAGAATTAATACAAAAACAGAGTGAGAATTAATGTGAAAATAACAAAACAATTATATGAAAATAACGTGAGAATAAATCTGAAAACAACGTAAGAGATAAAACAGAGAGAATTAATATATTAAAAGTGTGAGAACTGATACAATGTGAGAATTTGTTTTTAATGTGTTTGATTTAATGTGAAAAAAGCTTGAGATTAATATGAAAATAATGTGTGAGAATCAATATGATAACAGTGTGTAAAAATGAATATGAAAAAGTGTATGAATTAAAATGAAAACTATTAAAATTATGTAAAACAATGAGAGCTTTACTGTGAAAACAGTAGCAAAGCGTGAGAATTATGTAAAAACAGGACGAGAACAGCGAGAAATGTATATGAAAACAGCGTGAGAATTAATATGAAAACAGCGTGAATATTAACATGGAAACAAGGTGAGAATTAATAAGAAAACAGCGTGAGAATTAATATGAAAACATTGTGAGAATTAATAAGAAAACAGTGTGAGAATTAATATGAAAACAACATGAGAATTAATATGAAAACAGCATAAGAATTAATAAGAAAACAGTGTGAGAATTAATATAAAAACAGCGTGAGAATTAATATGAAAACAACGTGAGAATTAATAAGAAAACAGTGTGAGAATTAATATAAAAACAGCGTGAAAATTAATATGAAAAGAGCGTGAGAATTAATAAGAAAACAACGTGAGAATTAATATGAAAACAGCGTGAGAATTAATAAGAAAACAGTGTGAGAATTAATAAGAAAACAACGTGAGAATTAATAAGAAAACAGCTGAGAATTAATAAGAAAACAACGTGAGAATTAATAAGAAAACAGCGTGAGAATTAATATGAAAACAAGGTGAGAATTAATAAGAAAACAGCGTGAGAATTAATAAGAAAACAGTATGGACATTAATATGAAAACAGCGTGAGAATTAATAAGAAAATATCGATAATTAATATCAGAATTAATAAAAAAACATTGTTAGCATCATCATTATAAAAAATTCTACTTTTTAGTTCCTTGTTATTTCTTAAAGGCATATTGCGCCCCGTCCCTCTGGGGAAAAGTTAACGACCGCTTCTGATAGCAATACTCCTATTATCAGGTATTGCTGGAAGCGCGTTTTGTTACCTAACATACCAGTGAGTTTTTGTGACAAGTCTGTTCGACAACCCAGCTGGAATACTCCATATCCCGGGGAGGGAAGCCATTATTATGACGATAACAGTCACCGTACTGGCGGGGAGCATCCATTTTCATAGCGGGGGTATGACGAAATCTCGCAACAAATACATTTATCTGTTGATGGAAAGTCCTGCTATTACTTCACACGGTTAAGTGACGTCTCCAAGTTTTTGATTACTCTCGACAATACTAACACGTGCCAAGCCACTGGTTTATCAAAGATCTTGATAGCCACTATCCTGTGTGGGGACATGAATATAAAAGATCCCCTGTTGATAATGGGAAAACGTAGCCGGTTTCGTCTGAAGATGACGAGTCAGAATTATCGAATGTTTGACATCCAGTATCTTCCTATGACTCTGATATAGGGCCAAAAACTTGTCCTAGTTTACTTTTGGGAGTTTTGTGGTTGGAATACATTGGTTGTTCTCACAATCTCTGGAAAATGCTGCTTATGGCTCTAGTATAGGGCTTACCCATAAGAGTTTTGTGGTTGGAATACATTGGTTGTTCTCACAGTCTCTGGAAAATGCTGCTTATGGCTCTAGTGTAGGACCGAAACTTGCCGTGGTTTACCCTTGTGAGCTTTTTGGTTGGAATGCATTGGTAATTCTCATATTCTCTGAAAAATGCTTACTATGGCTCTAGTATAGGGTTTACTCTTGGGAGTTTTGTGGTTGGAATAGATTGGTAGTTCTCACGTTCTCTGGAAAATGTTTCCATGGCTCTAGTATATGACCGAAACTTGCCTTGGGAGATTTTGGTTGGAATGCAGGAGTGGTTCTACGATCTTGCGTGTACTTGTATTTAGTATACTCTGCTATCTTTTGCACTGGGGAGTAGTTTGGGTGCTGCTGTGTCCATTACCGGTAGGAAGATACGCAGCGTTACATACCCACTTATGCATGTACATGTTGGAAAGAACTGCCCTGCTATGGCTCACCCCTAGGGGATAGTTACCCATCCAATTAGGGCTATTGCATATCTCGTGCACACCATATTGCCTTATTTGTATTAAAAGAGCTGCGGGCATTGTTATCCAAGTACTCTCTTTTTATTCATTGGGAATATTTTTTTGTGGAAAAAATATCTTAAAATAATTAATCAATGTGCGCGAGTAGCGTTGTTAAATAAAACGCATTTCAATCGTTGTTCTGGACAGACAGCCCAGATGGCTGAGGTATGTGCTCAGGACAGCATGTTTGAATATTAATTGACAAATACGTACGGAAATAAATTGAAATACATCTAATTAGCATCAGTTATCAGAGAGAGAGAGAGAGAGAGAGAGAGAGAGAGAGAGAGAGAGAGAGAGAGAGAGAGAGAGAGAGAGAGAGAGAGAGAGAGAGAGAGAGAGAGGGGGGGGGGGAGGGAGAGGGAGAGGGAGAGAGAGAGAGAGAGAGAGAGAGAGACAGAGACAGAGACAGAGAGACAGAGAGAGAGAGAGAGAGAGAGAGAGAGAGAGAGAGAGAGAGAGAGAGAGAGAGAGAGAGAGAGAGAGAGAGAGAGAGAGAGAGAGAGAGAGACAGAGAGACCGAGACGAGGAGAGAGAGAGAGAGAGAGAGAGGGAGAGAGAGAGAGAGAGAGAGGGAGAGGGAGGGAGAGGGAGAGAGAGAGGGAGAGAGAGAGAGAGAGAGAGAGAGAGAGAGAGAGAGAGAGAGAGAGACAGAGACAGAGACAGAGAGACAGAGAGAGAGAGAGAGACAGACAGACAGAGAGGGAGAGAGAGAGAGAGAGACAGAGAGGGAGAGAGAGAGAGACAGAGAGAGAGAGAGAGAGAGAGAGAGAGAGAGAGAGAGAGAGAGAGAGAGAGAGAGAGAGAGAGAGAGAGAGAGAGAGTGTGTCCTAGCTAGGCCAACTCTACCGTTTGAGTGCGAGATAGACATTTGGACGGATATGACCGCTCTCTCCGCCAGAGATAACTCTACAGCGAAAACACAGAGGGTGTAGTGGTCTTACACTTACCCATTGTGAACCCTGTACCTACCAGCCTTAAGTTCGATGGCCTAACCACGACACTTAGACACTGAGCTTAGAGCATGGGTAGAAGGAAGAAACAAACATACGAAGGAAAACAAAGAAAGCAAGAGTCTCTTAAGATCAAGACTGTTATATACCAAAATCTGTTTACAAATTAACCTGACCAAGTTCTAGTTAACGGATTTCATTGGTTGAACCGACAGACTGGTTATAGTACCAATACTTTGGCCATTGCAAAACAATAACTTATTCTCTGTACAGCGTAACATAGTATCGTTTGATAGATCTGTTTCTACCCTCTTTAATTAGGATCTGACATTATCGAGACAGGCGACTGCAAGTGTATGGGTCGACCGAGAAAACATAGCTTCTGCACATACGTTGAATGTAGATTCAGGTCGCTACTCCAATATTTCACGGGAAAACAGATTGTGTCAGTGGTGTAACATATCAGAGGTAGATAACGAATTCCATTTCATATTTATATGTAATCTTAACACGTAGATATATCAAACCTTATTATTGGAAACACTCTTCTGTTTATAAACTAATCCAACTTCTAACAGTGCATCGGCCTCGGTGGTGTCATGGTTAAGTCATCGGCTTCTACCCACGAATTGTTGGTTAGTGGTTAGTGAGAGAGAAGAGGATGTAGTGGCCTTGCACCTACTCATTGAGCCCTTAAGAACTCGCTCTGGTTGAGAGCCGGTACCGGGCTGCGAACCTGTACCTACCAGCATGTAGTCCGATGGCTTAAGCAATGCGCCACCGAGGCCGGTCCCAACCAACAAACACAATAACTTCATATGCATAGGATAAACCAAAGTTATTGACTGATCCGTGAAAAACGCCCTCCCTCTAAATTAAGTAAATTTCTTACCTGTTCCAGCCAAACGTTAATTGTCAAAACTTGATTCACCTCATCCTGAAATTAGAAGAAAACAATTTATATATACTATATATATTGCCAAATAATCCATTTATAATTGAATTTCACTGGATCATATAGTTAAACTTTGTTTTGTTTAACGAGACTACTAGAGCACATTGATTTATTAATCATCGGCCATTGGATATGAAACATTCGGTAATTTTGACATATATTCTTAGAGAGGAAATGCTAAATGTTTCCATCAGTGGCAAGGTATCTTTTATATAAACCATCCCACAGACAAGATAGCACATATCACGACCTTTGATATACCAGTCGTGGTCCATTGGCTGAAACGAAACGAACGAAATGTTTTATTTAACGACGCACTCAACACATTTTATTTACGGTAATATAACGTCGGACATATGGTTAAGGACCACACACATATTAAGAGAGGAAACCCGCTGTCGCCACTTCATGGGTTACTCTTTTCGATTAGCAGCAAGGGATCTTTTATATGCACCATCCCACAGACAGGATAGTACATAGCACAGCCTTTGTTACACCAATTGTGGATCACTGGCTGGAACGAGAAATAGCCAAATAGGCCCACCGACGTGAATCGATCCTAGACTGATCGCGCATCAGGCGAGCGCTGTACCACTGAGCTACGTCCCGCCCCCTTGGCTGACACGAGAGGATCATATAGTCATTCATTGTAAGCAAAACCAATTTACAATGGTAATAAATAAACCAGCATACTATTTATGTCATCATATTAGAAGAGGTCCACATGGGACAGATTTTCTCAGCCTATTAGCTGTAACACTCTGTGTAGCATTAGATTAAAACAATAACTCTACAGGGGACACACTTCGCTTAACAAGATACAAGAAGTGTCTGTCTTTTTGTCATCAAATGGAACCACAAAAGGTCATCGCGCCCATGTGGACCTCTTCTAGGATAATGACATAAATACTATGCTAGTTTAAACAATGTTTTATTTATGACCATCGTGGAAAATAAATGGAGTAATTACTCACAATGAACAACCATATGATCCAATCAAATAATCTGTTACAATTACAATCGCAAATGTCGTAGCTGTCATTATCGTGTAACTTATAACATGTTACATATAACATATACCATGTTACATATATTATAACGTATAGCATGTTACATATAACTATACCATGTTACATATAACATATTACATATAAAGTATACTATGTTACATATAACATGTTACATATAACATGTGACATATAACGTATACCATGTTACCTATAACGTATATGTTACATATAACGTTTTACATATGACGTAAACCATGTTACCTATAATGTATATCATGTTACATATAACGTACAACATGCTACATATAACGTATACTATGTTACATATAACGTATAACATGTTACATATAACGTATAACATGTTACATATGACGTATACCATGTTACATATAACGTATACCATGTTACATATAACGTATACCATATGACATATAACATGTTCCGTATAATATTTACATATAACATGTTACATATAACATTTAACATGCTACATATAACGTTACCGTATTATATGTAACGTATAACACGCTATATGTAACATATAACGTATACCATGTTACATATAACCTATACCATGTGACATATAACGTATAACATGTTACATATAACGTATAACATGCTACATATAACGTTACCGTATTACATGTAACGTATAACACGATACATGTAACATATAACATGTTACATATAACGTATAACATGTTACCGGAAGAAGGAAGGAATGAATGTTTTTATTTTATTTAAGATGCACTCAACACATTTTAATTACCGTTATATGGCGTCGAACATATGGTCAAGGACTAAACAGGTAATGAGAGAGGAAACCCGCTACCGCTACTCCATGGGATACTCTTTTTTGTTTGCACCATCTCACAAACAGAATAGTACTGGAACGAGACATAGCCCAACTAGGTCCACCGACGGGGATCAATCCTAGGTCGATAAACGCACTAGGTGTACACTTTAACACCCGACCATGTCCCGCCCATTCAACCTAGCTTGACAACACACTACACAAAAAGTACATTTTCTCCCATTCTAGTACAGAAACCCAGATAGCGATTTGAAGGAAATTGCTATTTCAGACCACGGAACATCTGACCTAAGACTTTTGTGCGATTTTGTTATTTCGTTTTAACGGAATCCTTCAGTGGTTGGCCTGATTGACGATGAGAACAGGAGAGTCATGCTGGTACCCGTGATGTCAGTTTACGACAGAAAAATAATTATGTGTCAATCATGGGATTATGACAGATCATCTTCTGTGTAATAGTAAGATCCATTTCGTGTCATTTGTTATAATTCTGAAGTATGCTACTGCATATATACTATCTCTTATTAAGTCAAATCATAAAAACAATTAACAATCTGTATATCATATTCTGTGATATATTTTGAGATGTTATCGTTTACAATGTGTTTAATAATTTTAACCATTGGCCACATATGTTTAATATCCAATTATATCCAACCCTAACAAACCAACTCTATTAACCAAACAATCATACTAGCAATTCATCCTCCCATCCATCTATCCTTCCTTCCTTCCATCCACCAATTCGTTCCTTCTTTTGATTTCTTACACACCCATTGGTGAAAACACCATGCGTATTTATGATATCACACGCCAATAACAGAGATATGTGTGTTATTAATTTAAAGCATAATATTGGCTACTCCTTTGTGATGACCCGGTCGCCACAGCTATACCATCCAGTGAAATTGGCGTGATTGAAATTGATTGCTCTCCGACATATTACAATTAAACATAAAGCTAATATCTCTCTGACGCATACGTTAGCTACTTAAGTGCAAGCACCTTAAGCAAGTTTTAGACGGAAAAAGAGATTTAAATTTATTCTAAACATAGCTTTTTTTAGGGATAAGAGGGGTTGGCCTAAAAGGAGTTCCCAGCACTTTAGTAATGTTGTCAGATGTCAAAATATGACCTAACTTTGAACTAGGGTACATACCATGTTTTATGCTAGTTTTGTACTATTTAGTGTGTCCTGAATTATAAACTGCATGATGACACTTTGTCATCATTGAATTTGTTTTTTTACGGCCATTTTAAACACACTACCCCAGGCTAAAACAAATTTACTGTTTTTCAGTTTGGCCCATATTGTCATACTATAATGCCCGATAGGTACTTTATTACAAGACAATAGTTAATTAAAACAAGAGGCTATTTAGATGACTTGTAGTACACATTAAAAATGTGTTATCGTTGATTAAAGTGAATAATGAAATAAATAATAGTTTTTGAATGCATTGTGCTATTTGTTAAAACCTATGAGTATCAACCCCGATACTGTGAAGAATCTCTGGGAACAATAAAATATTACCCCCCTCCCAAAAAAAAAAAAACCAACAACAAAAAAACCCCCACAACAACAACAACAACAAAAAACCAACCCAACAACCCCAAAACAAAACAAACTAAGGAAGAACCGTCGGTGTCCCCTCTGAACCCGCCGGAGGTCCTTACCGCCCTGCTGTTATTTGACCAAATGAATGTTGGAAGCGATGCTCGCAGGAATGTCCATGTTGTGAGAATGAAGAAACACATCGTGAGTTCATCATTCCATTAGAAAAACCAAAACATTGGTATTTGTTGAAGATATGCAGCAATGTCTGCGTTCACATTTTTCATTACCGTACATACCGTGCGCTACGGGTCGAGGAAAAGGATTTTAATCAAATCAACAGTTGAAAAAAGAAAATAGGTGAGAGGAAATGTCTATCCAGTGTTCGAAATTTCACATCTACAAACCTTCATTTGGTTTCATTTAGTGTGTTTTAGCTTAGGATGGTAAATATTATTAATTTTGTTATACTACACCTCGGTACATTTTTAAAATGTGAAATAAAAAAAGAATAGCCTATAAAATGGCGACAGCGGGTTCTCTCTATAATTATCTCGGTGGTCCTTAAAGGCATACTGTCACGGATTTAAGAACCTTATATCTCAAAACAATAATAATAAATGAAAATTACATTAATTTTTGAAAACCAAATCAGACTATTTTATTTCCTTAACTGAACCATGATGGAGTGAAATCCATGTCAACCCTCTTGGCAATATTAGTTTTTGAATTATGGACCATTGCCATAATTCAGTTATTTTTACAAAATATCATTAATAAGTCGGGTATGGTGCTTACGTAGATGGTTGAATAAAGTACGTTTACGGACAAATCAAATATTTTATTTTATTTTTTAATAGGTAATACTTTGTTAGGCCATTTAATAGGTCAATGGTTTGTGACAATGTATCTTTAACCATATAACCGTAGTTAAAATGTGTTGAGTGCATCGTGAAATAAAATACTTCTTTCTTTCCTTTTTGAACAAAGATAGATAGGAAACCCGCCGCCTCCACACAGGCTTCTCTTAACGAAAACGTAGCAAGGGATATTTTATATATAAACAAATATCATAGACAAAACACATAAGTGAACGAGACGGAGGAGGAGGGGGTGTGGGGGGGGGGGGGGGGGGGGGTGGTGGCAACTGCAGAACCTCAAATTCCGGCAAAAATTATACAGATATTCCGGCAAAATGTGCTAACCTGAGACCTTTTTACCATACATTTCTACTCTCAAAATTAGTTGTAATCTATGTAAAAATGCGTAGTTGTTAGCTTGCGACCGTATATAGCTGTTTGGTAGTAATGCTAATATGAATAATTGTTGTTATCCAGATTCAGGCATATTCGTTTAATTCGGGCAAAAGCCAGCCTGCCCATGTACCATGCTTTTAAACAGAAATTGCATGTATGCGATTCCTTGCTGCTTTTTCTGTAGGAGACGCCTAATTGAAAACAGCGGGTTTCTTTTCTTTCTATCTCTCGACAAACGTCAAAATAAACATCCTAGACAAAGAGTCGCAGTTTAAAATGTGTTCATGTGTTGTTAAACAAATATTCCTTTCCTTTCCCGACATTAACAGTCCGTATAGAATATTATACACGGTAATATCATCATCCTATTTCGATGTCAAGTTTCATGAAAATCGCATGAGAAATGAAGTCGCAAGAGCGGTGACGTCGTTAGTCACATATGAAACAAAGGTGAAGAATTGGAAACATATATTTAGTACAACACTTACAATCAGTCCATGCATAGAAGTGTGTAGATACACTTATAAGGAAGAAAATGTTTTATTTAACGACGCACTCAACACATTTTATTTACGGTTATTTGTCGTCAGACATATGGTTACGGACCACACAGATATTGAGAGGAAACCTGCTATCGCCACATCATGAGCTACTCATTTCAATTAGCAGCAAGGGATCTTTTATATGCACCATCCCACAGACAGGGTAGTACATACCACGGCCTGTGTTACACCAGATGTGGAACACTGGCTGGAACAAGAAATAGCACAATGAGCCCACCGACGGGAATCGATCCTATATCGACTGCGCATCAGGCGAGCGCTATACCACTGAGCTACGTCACGCCCAAGATACACTTATAAAATCACAAACCTAATAATAAACAATGCTAGTAAAATGTTTAAAATCAAATTGGCTTGTCAGCTTTGTGATATAACTCTTACAACTCTTAGAAAATAGAATTACAAACTAATCAGTCAAAAACCAAATGCCATAAGCTAATGTTCCAGGTTGTGTGTGAAGCACGCAGATGAAGTAAGGAAGGAAGGACATGTTTTATTTAACGACGCACTCAACACATTTTATTTACGGTTATATGGCGTTAGCCCGCAAATGATGTTTGGTGTGTAATCTCATGGCGAATTGTATTTCTCATCAGTACACCTGAGTAGATCGTTTTGAGGTCTCGGAAGTTGTTGAAATGTTTGCTAGATAACCTTGGGTTATAGGTATTAAAAAGGATCTCTATCCTCCAACCACCGTTTCTACCGACAGAATATGATGACGGATAAAGCGAAGTCATATCCATCCCTACGTTTCTTAACGCGGGCATTCGCGAAACGTTTTGTCGTTAGCGTTAAGAAACAGATTGTTCGTGGCGAGCAAACCGAACGTTAGCTAACGTCATTGAAAAGTGGCTCGCGGCGAACAAAAATGGATGCCAAACTTTTCTCGTTTACCCTTTCACACAAAACTGTTAAACATTCTCAGCATACCTAATTAATTATGCTCTTGAAAAAGGTACTAATCGTTTCAAGACCTTATTTGCACTGTCAGATTATTATTTGATAATAATACAATGTCAAAATGTTATTTTTTTCTGATTTGGTCAGCCATTTTGGAAAACGTTTGAATATTACAATACCGTTGCATAGACTACGAAAACGCCCGCCGCGAACACCCGCGTTAAGAAACGTAGGGCTGCTACTAGCCAATCTGATGAAAATTAGCTCTACTGGTCTCACCAGTAGATCTAACAGCATTGTCCAGGTGACATTTCATCTATAAATAAGAAGTTAAATATCGACCAATTACACTTCGCCTTTTATAGAGTTATTCGGGAGCAAAGAAAGAAAAAGAAGTGTTTTATTTAACGACGCACTCAACACATTTTATTTACGGTTATATGGCGTCAGACATATGGCTAAGGACCACACAGATTTTGAGAGGAAACCCGCTGTTGCCACTACATGGGCTACTCTTCCGATTACCAGCAAGGGATCTTTTATTTGCACTTCCCACAGGCAGGATAGCACAAACCATGGCCTTTGTTGAACCAGTTATGGATCACTGGTTGGTGCAAGTGGTTTACACCTACCCATTGAGCCTTGCGGAGCACTCACTCAGGGTTTAGAGTCGGTAACTGGAATCCCATTCCTCGACTGGGATCCGAACCCAGTACCTACCAGCCTGTAGACCGATGGCCTGCCACGACGCCACCGAGGCCGGTTTATTCGGGAGCATACACATTCTAAAAATATAAACTCTGGATTGTATACTAGTATAAACAGATTTTATGGCTATACCATCACGGTGTTTTTGTTGTCTTGAAACAAATTTTATATATTTATTTTATATATCGGCAAACCTCGGATTTCATACTTTTATCAACTCATGCTGATAAATTATGATATCACAAGACACTCGGGGATTATCCTCTATATATACAAGGCCCTTTTAACATTTTCCGATCGTTCTGATCGCTTCTTCTCTTTTCATCTGCACTGCTGACAACCTTCGTGGATCATTTTGCGCTCAGGTCCAGTCGACCAAATTACAGGAATATAAGTATTAAGAAGGTTTTACAACATAATATACAATGCCTTTCTAACAGTTTCATATCGTTATGATAGCTTCGTATGATCTGCACTGCCGACAACCTACAAGGATCATTTTGCGTACAATTCCAGATGACTACCGCACACACATCATGCTACATATCGCTGTCACGGGGATTCTATAATTCCCGTAACTGAATAAAACACGATTATCAAAATATCTCTCCTAACTGTATATCTATTAGATCTCTCTGTAACAGGCTGTTAAACCCTAGTATGGCTCGTCTCTAGGTATGATCAGAGATACGATCTTATATAAAGTATATATTAATATAGCACGTTAGTTCTCTAGAAACACAACAAAAAACACAATACACTTTGGAATCTGTATTAATCTACGGTGACAAATGTACAGCCGTAGTAGTAATTAATAACAGCAATAATAACAACCCAGAACTGATCACTTAATTAGTTAATCTCTAGGTGTCTAGTTACACAATATGCGAATCACTTCACCGTTACACCACACCCACACGTGTGATAATTGAGAAACGCTTCCAGGAGAAGTTAATTAATAAAGGAATTACAACACCATTCCTAACTGGTTAATTTTTAATTAACCCTTACTACTCGTTCAGTAACGTGTGATAATTTAGGAACGCTTCCAGGGGAACTTAATTAATAAAGGAATTACAGCTCTATTCCTAACGGGTTAATTTTTAATTAACCCTAACTACTCATTCAGTAACCTTGTGACACAGAATTAATATTGGTACCTATCACAATAAAGACAATAACCTACAGTTTACCTAGGTCGTCTAGGATGACTGGCTAAGCTTTATATTACCAAATACTCGTATAATGTTAGAACAAAAAGTCTACGATTTACTTCGTCAGATGACCGAAGACACTGTCTAAAGAATATTGGTATAATACAGTATCAAAATATTTAAAGTCACATCAATCACATCAAGGTTATACACAGAGCAGAAATAAAAATATTTACCAGTCCAAACGGACAACGTTCCCCCTGGACGCCTTCCAAATGTTTCTCCTCGATATCTCTAATTTCTAGCTATTTATTATAAATCAGGATTTTGCCTGGGGGTACAAGGCGGTACCTCACGTATCATCTCATATTCTACCTCTACTAGAGTCGGTATATTTCTCTCTGATCGTCAGTCTGGCTGTCGCCAACCGCGAGCAATCTCCTGGCCATAAACAGCACTATCGGAGATATTACGTAACTACTAGCCACATGGCCTCCGCACCTGGCTGGGTGTGTATTAGGCGTACCGATCGAGGACCGTCGCGCAGAAGTATTACGTAACAAGTTGCCCATCTGGGCTTAAGTGCAATGAAACTGGACACGGCCCTCTAACACAATTAAAATCGCCACAGGCGAAACAAATTTAAGAGCATGTACCGTCACAATCGTGTACCAAGATGAAGTCCGTCAATAAAACATCAATGGACGCGGCCATCTTTGTCACTTAACATAGAAGTCGCTATATATACGGCAACCGTGTGTGACGCCTCGGTTAATGAGGTATGGTTTTCTATACGTCGCCCGTATTATTATTATTGTTATTATTACATGTGCATTATTATAATTTTTTTGTTAAAGGGACATTCCTGAGTTTGCTGCAATGTTTAAGATGTTATCAACTAACAGAGACTTTTTAACGGTTGTAATTACATATCAAATATATTTTTCCGCATAAAATATTTGTGGCTGTATATTAAACTTGTTTCTGATCATTCTAATATTTGTACTAGATTAAATTTCATTTTATTTCAAAAACAAAATCCAGTTTGGGCTTCTTACAAATATTAAGACGACCAGAAACACATTGAATATACAGACACTGATATTCTAAACAAGAAAATATATTTAATATGTAAGTTTATTCGTAGAAATATTTTATTAGTCGGAAACATCTTACAATGCAGCAAACTCAGGAATGTCCCTTTAAGGGTAAGCCCAGCGTAAGACCCCCCACACCGCATCTAAACGTTACCATGTTACATCTAGTGTCCGTCCCATCATTCTATTAAAATGTTTTATGCTATTCATTTCAGTTATGTTTGACGTAACAAGAAAAGTAAAAGTGTTTTGGAAATAACCAAAAAACCAACCCCCCCCCCCCCAACCCCCCCCCCAAAAAAAAACCCCACAAAACAAAACCCCCTCAAACAAATAAACAACAACACCCAAGGAAAAAAAAAAAGAAAAAAAAAAAGAGACTATTTTTGTCTGCAATTTACAAATTTATCGGCTTAGAAATAAATAACTTGTAGTAAATTTCATAGTATGAAAAAAGGCGGTCCCTGTGGGACGGACTATTGTATAATTTATTTTGGAGAAATACTATTAATGCCATTTATTGCTTTATACTCCATGATGCCAATGCGGTATTTTATTCTATAGACAACATTAAACAAAAAATACTGCAATCTTTCCAAGTGATAATTTCTGGAACTTCCCTTAATAAGAAACCGTTTCATTCTGTAAATCCATTCCGAATCCTCGGCACGTTTCACGCATCGTTCACTTGTTACAAATCCTGACGTCTGTTTTATCCGGCGGATGGCGACGAATTACCTCGGGGCTTTGTTCCGAGTTTCACCGAAGTAGACCTGCCAAAAAGCTGTCTCGATAAATGAGATCTCAACAGGGTTATTTGTCCGTTAGATGCCACTTGCCCGAAAAGTTAAGTGGAACATTGGAAAGGGACACAAGAGGTTTGGAGAGCTAAACCAACGAATTAAGTGGGATACGTTCGCCTGGTCATAGGTCGTATGGGCGAAATTACAAATACATAGGGAATTCAAATATTTTATTTCAGATTAGTCTATATATACATATATTTCTTATGCTTCTTTCTTCTTTCGGTTTTTCTTTCTGTGCTTGCAGTGCTTCTAGAATTTTTATAAAATCCACTAGCCATGGGATCAGTGATTTTAAAAATGCACTAGCCACGATTACACATTCACTAGCCCTACTTTACTTTAAGTTAATACAATTTTACTAGTTACTAGTAATAATCAGATATGTCACCACTTGGTGGTGGTGGTGGGGACAAGATATTAATATTTACAAAATAGACTTAACTGCAGTATTTGACAATTTTTTCACTAGCCGTCGGGCATGGCAACAGTAGTTATTTACTAGCCCAATATTCAATACCACTAGCCATGGGAGTGGGGCTACCATAATCTAAAAGCCCTGGATTGTATATATTTTTATAATTTCTTTATATTTTGTATTCAGTATGGCAAAGAATGGCCGAATGATACTGTTTGTTTTCTTATTTGTTCTTTTCAGACGTCGAAAGGGGCAGACATAGCGGGGCAGGGAGGGGGAGGGGGGGGGGGGGCTGGAGGCTATAGCCACTCCAGTAATTATAAATCACAAATATTATTGGTAGTAAATCTTAAACAGAAATGAATTTTACTTGTTGAATGTAGGAAATTGCATTTCAGAACATCTAGTTTTTTTTAAATTTTACGGGGCAGCATACCCCCAAACCCCTTAGAATATTTGCTTTGCACCCTCGATCTGTCAGCTCCCCAATGTCTACTTACTTTCACCTTGCCTGAAAGAGAGAGGCCAGTCGTCACAGCCTCCAATTCTGAAGACGATGCATTGCCCCCTACCCAGATGAAAATCATATTATTATATAATTGACACCATCCTGGTGCAGGGGTGTAACATTCTCTTTGAGAATGGCGAATGCAGCACAAATCCCCTTGTTTCCTTCGGGATACAATTAAAATTTTGAATAAAAGTCAGTATCTATCGGTGATATTTGTATTTTTGCACAGTTCTTTACACTGTGTTTTTATTTAAATCTTGAATTTTTATATTGATCATTACTTTACCATTACCATAGCCGATGTACTTATCGTGCTGGGGTGTCGTTAAACATTCATTCATTCCATCCACCAGTTGCTATCATCTCCCGACGCCGATGACCTAGATCAATTGGCTGTATTGGGCTGTATTTTCACACCTCCCTGTATTTTTTATTGTAATCTTGTATTACTTTTAAGTGTTGTGTAATACTTTCTACAATAAACTTTCTCCACTCCGCTCCTGTTTGCTATCTCATAATAATAACCTAGAGTCTAGGAAATAGGTGAAAAACAATTAAGAAATGTTTTGATAAAACAAAACCGACATGACAACATTTTAACAGTAATTATATCAAACTCCATTACACAAACACGTCATCAACTAAGTGGACTTTCACGCCGAGGATAAGGAAGGAACTTCCGGTACGTTTTACCTCTAAAAGAGTAAGTTTCCGTTATGTTCCCAAGAGTACGCAATGGATTGTTTGTTACCGATACCACTGCTTCCCACAAAACGCCCCCTCGATGCTTTCAGTTGTAGAGCAGGTCTCAACGAGAGCCATTCATAAAACGGAGATGAAAAATATTTTCCAACAAGAAGCAGGCACATGCCAAAAGTATCCCTTCACGTGGCACTTTTATAAATATCGTGAACTTTACGTAACGTCTACGAGTTAAAGTTTATTCCCCGTATCATCATGTCGAAACAGATTCCATTTGTTTGTTACCGCTCCTCTTAAAGTTAGTTCTCCCCGGCTTTTAGTTAAAGTAGTACAGGAAGCAATAAAACACATTGTATTCCTTTCTTTCATTGGCAACATTTGTGTTTTCTCTTGCGTATAAAGTAAATGTAAATGTATGGTGCCTTGTTCGTGTTCGTGTAAATCAGATGCCTTGTTCGTGTTTTGATTGTAAGCAAACATGTTGTCTGATTGTCAAACACATAGAGAACTTTTATTGTTTCTTTTCTGTCTTTCTTTTTTCAATAATATTCATTTGTGTTCATATTTAAACTGCATAAATATATTACTGTTGTGATGTGTATGTATTATGGGGAAGGCCTAATAAGTTATATAACTTGAGCCTAATTAGTTTGTTTTTCAATTTAAGCAATAAAATATGTTTCAATCAATCAATGTAAATGTGGCAATTATTTTTTTAATGGATTAATCTCTCACGCACCCCTACCTCGACCCTCCTCCCAAAACCAACTAAAAAAACCCAACAACAACCCCACAAAACAACAACAAAAAATAGCCCAAAGGAAAAAAAAAAACCCCAAAAGAAAAACAATCCACATAACATTTGCGTTGTTTTCTACAGGTACATCATCTCATATTTGTCAAAGTTACACTGGCGTTATAATGATGTAAAACCACAGTGTAAAGAGACGTGGGGAAAGTACAATACAATACAGCAATCAAGGCAAGTATATTTTAAAAATTTGTATAGAAATCAATATGTTTTTAAAAATTAAGTTAATTCTGGGTGGAATTGAAAAGATTCTAAATCATTCCTATTGCCAAATATATCATTTCTCGTCGGCTTTAGATGATTAAACTCCACCAAAACGTGGCGCACAGTGTACGGCACAAACACCACTTCATCCTTCCTTGTCCTCTTGTAGGAGGACTGCCACTCTCCCAGAACTGTCATAACAGAATGAAGCTTGTTCGCATCTTGCAAAAAGTGGAAATCATATATTGATTAAAATATTTAAAATCACTGTAGGGGCTACCAACACTGACATGGCGCAAATTCAAAGCAGACTTGGCAGCAGAATCTACCTTTTCATTGACCTTAATGCCAACATGGCCGAGTACCAAACAAAATATAACATCTTTGTTGGCAATGGATAAAAAGACACATTTTCGTATCCCAACTAAGGGATGCTCCAGTTTCTTGCTCCAAGGATTTAATGATTGCCTAAGTTTCATTAATTCATTTGAACTTATTTTTGTGCTTATATCCAATTAAGGTTCAAGCACGTTGTCATGGTCACACACTTCAGCTATCTGGGTTGTGTTCAGGACAGTGGGTTAGTTGTTAGTTGGTTAGAGGTTAGTGAGAGAGAAGAGGGTGTAGTGGCTTTACACCTACCCATTGAGCCCTTAAGAACATGCTCTGGGTTGGAGCCGGTACCGGGCTGCGAACCCTGTACCTACCAGCATGTAGTCCTGTGACTTAACCACTGCGCCACCGAGGCCGATATCAGCAGTAAAATTAGTATGCTCTAGTGGTGCACAAGAAGCAATTATCGACTTGATTAAATACATTTCTGATATTATACGATGGCTTGGTGTTGTTTTTCGTGTTAATTACCCATGTCTTGATGGCCAGGTGTCGCCCGTCGAAACAAGTCAATAAGACTAGTGCGAGAACAGTTTGTTTTGTTTAACAACACCACTGGATACACATTGATTATTAATTAATCATCGGCTACTGGATATCAAACATTTGGTAAAGTACGAGAGACCTCGAGGATTGTATTCGGTCGAAAACACATGAAAGGGAAGTATTTATTTCAGTCTGAAGGAGTCGGGTTTCACTAGAGCACATTGATTTATTAATCATCGGCTATTGGATGTCAAACATTTAGTAATTTTCACATATAGTCGTAGAGAGGAAACCCGCTACATTTTTCCATTAGTAGCAAGGAATCTTTTATATGCACCATCCCACATACAGGATATCACATACCACGGCCTTTGATATACTAGTCGTGGTGCACTAGCTGGAACGAGAAATAGCCCAATGGGGCCACCGACGGGGATCGATCCTAAACCGACCGCGCATCAAGCGAGCGCTTTACCACTGGGCTACGTCCCGCCCCTTGTCTGATCTTGATCATATTTGATTTTTTATTTATTGATGTTTTTAGTTTGAGTGCTCGTCCGAGGTGCTTGTGTCGCAGGATCGAACCACATCAGTCGATCGATTCAACTGACTGGGTTCCAACCAGTGCACCACAACTGCTCAAAGACTGTCTGTGGGAAAGTGTATATAAACGATCCCTTGGTGCTAATGGAAAAAATGTAACTTGGCTTTCCTCGATGACTGCGTGTCAGAATGACCACATTTTGTATATCTAATAGTCGATGATTAATTAATCAATGTGCTCTACTGGTGTCATTAAGCAAAAACAAACTTTAGCTTTTGATGTTTCTAAAAATACGGAATCCCTCTTGAACGTATCAGCAAAAAGAAACTTTAGCTTTTGATGTTTCTAAAAATACGGAATCCCTCTTGAACGTATCAGCAAAAACAAACTTTAACTGTTGATGTTTCTAAAAGTACGGAATCCCTCTTGAACGTATCAGTGACTTGTCGTTCTGATACCAGGATCAAAGGAACTATGCTGAGCTTGCTTGCATTGTAAGATAGTTTTGATCAACAAGAGTGTTTTTGTGACTAACATAATTATATATTAAATACATTTTCTTGTTTAGAATATCAGTCTCTGTATAAAGATTTTTTTTTTTTTAAATACATTTTCTTATTTAGAATATCAGTTTGTATAAAGAAAGTGCTTTAAATTTTTTTTATATATTTTCTTGTTTGGAATATCAGTCTGTATAAAGAAAGTGTTTTGTTTTAAAAATACATTTTCTTATTTAGAATATCAGACTTCAGTATAAAGAAAGGTTTAAAAAAACCCAAACACATTTTGTTGTTTAAAATATCAGTCTGTATAAAGAAAGTGTTTCTTAAAAAAAACAAAAACATTTTCCTATTTAGAATATCAGTCTGTATAAACAAGGCGTTTGTTGTCGACCTAATATTTGTAGTAGTCCAAACCGGATTTTACTTTCCAATAATTTCGTACATACGAAAACATATATGTTACGAAGTAATATGAACAATGTTTGCCGCAGACAGTACCACACAGCCGCAAACAAAATGGATATATAGACACTGGTTTTCGAAACAAGACAATGTAAGTTTAATCTTGAAAAAGACTGTTAGTCGGAAACACCTTACAATGTCTGCAAACTCAGGGTAGTCCCTTTAATTCACATCCGGGGGAAACGCGAATTCAAAGACAATGACAATAGAGTTCCACATGTCATAATGAACTGTATTAGATTCACACTTCAGGTGCATGTAACACTTTTATAATGTTTGTAGCTGAATAATTAACAACATGAAACATCACGTCAAAGGCTTCGGCTTCTGGTAATATTTCTGTTTGATTTCTCAAGACAGGTTTAACTAGAAGACTGGCAACTTGAAGATCTCGCAAGAATATTTAAGGAGAGTACGGTCCATGCTCTATTAACTTCGTTAAAACAATACGGCTACAAATACATAGCACATGCAGTTTCTTGTGCCCAGGACAGGCGTGCGCTACAACAGCTTGTTCTGAATATGCACGTAAAACCCTATGACCTGACCTGACCAGAATCTTTTGGTTTTTAAAGACTCCTTTAGAAAAAGGACACAGACGTTCAGGGGCCTAATTCACTAAAGTCTCGCAACTTTGCGATCTCGCAGTGCTATGCTAAACGACTTGCAAAGAGGATGCTGTGTTGTCTAGCAGAGCCTAAGAGAGCTTTGTGAATTTGGCCCACGAACAATATACAGAAAACAAGCACAACTTAGAGCAATTATGTAGTATGACAAGTGGAAGGATAGGAAAATGACAATAACGTAAACGAAATTCTATTCAAGGACCTTTGACACAATAGCACGAATATGTTATATAATATTAACGCTATGACAAATAAATAATAAATAAATACAAATGAAGGAAGAAAAGAAAGAAAGAAAGAAAGAATGAATGAATGAATGAATGAATGGAACTTAGTAACTTATGTTCAAAAAATATTTTTTAAAGGCATATTGTCACAGACCACTGACCTATTTAATGGTCTAACAAAGTATTACCTGAACAAAAATTATTGATTTGTCCCTAAAGGTACTTCATTCAACCATCTTCATAACCACCATACTCCATTTATTAACGATATTTTTTAAAAGTAATTGAATTATGGCAATGGTCCATAATTAAAAAAAATAAAAAATAAAATTGCCGAGAGGGTTGACATGGATTTCATTCCATCATGGTTCAGCTAAAGTGATGCGATAGCTAGATTTGTTTTTCAACAATTAATGCAATTTTTATTTATTATCCATTTTTAGAGAGATAAGGTCCTTAAATCCGTGACAGTATAAAGAAAATAAAATGAACAAAAAGAAATACTGCTGAAAACCCATAGCATCATCAGTTTCTTTAAATTGCTGCTATTCTGCTACTAGGTTTTTTGTTTTAAAAAATTGTGAAAGGAAACCATATTTAAAAAAAAATCTAATTCAAAAGATATTTCATTTGAAATTAAAAATATCATAAAAAGGGATACGATTGGAATTTTATTACATGTTTTTCACTTCTTCATTTGTTTACTAGTCATTTGTTTACGATATGCAAGTGAACTATGCGTATAATGTCGTAATACGAAACCAAACAGAAGCCAGCCCGTCTCGACACTGACAGACGACTTCCGGTCGCGTGCTCCAGCAAAGCTTCTGTGACGTCACAGCGAATATTCCTTTCAGTTTATCGAGCTAATCATAGGTCAAGGCTAATCACGGAAAGTAAAGGCATAGGCTGCGTTCAGCCAGCGTGGAAAAGAAACGTTCGCTTGACTGGTTGATGCGATTCGCATTAATCCGGAAGATTTCATCGGGAATCAGTGAAATCATTAATTTTGCGAACGTTTAGCGTCGCTCGCAGTGGCTGAATGCAGAGATGGTTTTAGAAGAGTACGTGCTGAACTAGAGCTGACGTTTGTTTTATTTAACGGCACAACTAAAGTACATTGATTTATTTATTTATTGCTAGTTATTTATTGTCAAATAGTTGGTAATTTTGACATAGTCTTAGAGAGGAAACCCGTTACATTGTTCCATTTGTAGCAAGGTATCTTTTATATGCGCAATCACACATACATGATAGCACATATCACGGCCTTTGATAAACCAGTCGTGATGCACTGGCTGGAACAAGAAATAACCCAATGGCCCCACCGACGGGAATCGATCCTGGACCGACTGCGCATCAGGCGAGCGCTTTACAACTGGGCTACATCCCGCCCCCGCGTGTGAACTGATGCTACACGTCGCGTGTATGCTTTATGTAAATAGAACAAGAATAATGATCATGACAAAATCCAGTTTTCTGGGCTATCTGTTGAAGAAGAAGATTAGGCGCTCACTAGATTGAAGTCGGTGCAGTGACCGACGTCTCCTAGTTGTGCTGTGGAAACACTTGGGTGTAAAATACAGGTTCCAATGTACCAAATACATTCCTGTTACCGATAATGTTAACGTTTACTAACAAAACTGACATAAGCAGCGTGTCAACACACCCAGACAGTACACCGATAAAAGGTGTTGTACCTCTCATTTAATCTACCAGTGTCACGGGGATCCTATAATACCCGTAACTGAATGAAACACGATTATCCAAATATCTCTCCCAACTGTTTATCTATTAGATCTCTCTGTAACGGGCAGTTCAAAAACCCGCGTGGCTCGTCTAGGTATGATCAGAGATAAGATCTTATATAAAGTATGTATTATTATAGCACGTTTAGTTCACTAGAAAACACAACAAAAACACAATACACTTTGGAATCTGTATTAACCTACGCTGACAAATGTACTGCCGCAGTAGTTAATTAACAACAACAAATAATAACAACCCAGAACTGATCACTTAATTAGTTAATCTCTAGGTGTCTAGTTTACACAATATTGTAATCACTTCACCGTGACACAACACCCACACGTGTGATAATTGAGAAACGCTTCCAGGGGAACTTAATTAATAAAGGAATTACAACTCTATTCCTAACTGGTTAATTTTTAATTAACCCTTAACTACTCATTCAGTAACCTTGTAATACAGAATTAATACTGGTACCTATCACAATAAAGACAATAACCTACAGTTTACCTAGGTCCTCTAGGATGACTGGTTAAGCTTTATATATATATTAGAACAGTGAGCCTACAGTTTACTGCGTCAGATTACCGGCAGCACCGTCTAAATAATATTGGTATAATACAGTATTAAAATATTTAAAGTCACATCAATCACATCAAGGTTATACACAGAGCAGAAAAATATATAATCACCAGTCCGGAGGGACAACGATCCCCTGGAGCCTTCCTTTTGTTTTTCTCTGATATCTCTAAAACCCTAGCTATTTATCATAAAAATCCGAATATCGGCTGGGGGTACATCGCGGCACCTCACGTATCATGTGAATTATCCACAGCGACCAAGACGGCATATCTTTCTTAGAAGCCTAGACTTACTGTCGCCTAGTTCGCCAAATATACCCCGATCGTACCGAACTAGCGGAGGTATTACGTAACTACTGGCCACATGGCCTCCGATCCTGGGCTGGGTGTGTATTAGGCACAGCTCGACCACGGTCGCGCGGAGGTATTACGTAACAAAGTGCCCACCTGGGCTTAAGTGCATATTGGAACTGCACACGGCCCTCTAAAACAATTAATATCGCCACAGGCGAAAACAAAATTAAGAGCATGTTCCGTCACAACCAGCAACAATATGGGGGTCATATACTATTTAAGAGATTTAATTAATGGTTTTATTAGCAACCCTCAGGTTTGCCGCAAGTCGCAGGTCCAATTTTGGGGGTACCCTGCACTAGTTTCAACCTCTGGTGTTACAGTATACTGCATAACAACTGTATAAATAAAACTGTATTTATTTATTGGCAATTGATAATAGTATTTTCACAAATAATCAATGTCACATATGTTTGCCAATAAGAAAAAAAGAGAAAAGTTTGTTTTGTTTAACACCTCTAGAGCACATTGATTTATTAACCATCGGCTATTGGATGTCAAACATTTGGTAATTGTGACACGTAGTCATCAGAGGAAACTCGCTATATTTTTACTAATGCAACAAGGGACCTTTTATATGCACCATTCCGTAGAGGATAGCACATACCACAACCTTTGATATACCAGTCGTGGTACACTGGCTGGAACACGAAATAGCCCAATGGGTCCACCGGCGGGGATCGATCCCAAACCGAACGCGTATCAAGCGGGCGCTTTACCGCTGGGCTATGTCCGCCCCCTTACAACTAAGACCCGCAACTGTTTTTACTCCGTAAATATTTAATTGTGCACCTCGAACTTTGACACGGAACTCTCTTCTTTGGTATAATGCAACCCACAGAACCGACATAACACAAATCGAAACAATAGAGCAATAGTGATGTTTCAGAAATAATGTAGCACTATTCAGTGGCGGATCCAGAAAATCCATTTAGGGGGCCCCCAATGACATGAGGCGGAATGCCAATGGAACTTTGGGGGAGGTTTGGAGAGGGATCGTAAAAAAAATAAAATAATTATAACTCACAAACTTTAGGGGGGGGGGGGGGGGGGGCTGTAAGAGCAACAAACGGGGTTCTGGTTTTTTTTCTACAATATTTTAGTACATAGTAATATAATCTATAATTCATAAATCTAAAGCACTGAACGGCAAGGATGGGTATAGCCCGAGTACTCTGACTGTAAGAGAGCTAGACGGACATTTGGACATAAACACGCTCTCATTACAGTCAGAGACCAGCCTATGTCTTTTTTTGGCAATTCCTGACTACCAAACGGTAGGCAACGAGTCCCGCTCTAATACCACAACAATCCTATGTTTGACGTCAAATACCTTTACATCAATCATTTTCGAGTTAAGTGATACAAAAAAATCCACATATTAATCACTAATACACTTACTACAGAAAGAAACCCGACAGCACCCACATTCAGCTACGCTTCGTGACACTCCGTCGCAACAATTGCAAAGCTCGGCGATCTATTTCGAGACGTAGACCACGTGATCGCGCACTGGGCGATTCCGCCTTGTGCAGCAGTTACAGGGGCCGTCTCATATCAAGCGAAGTTACAACATGGAAGAGTTGGCTAATGCCGTTTTGGATGAATTTGGATTTCATTACGTCATTAAACCAAAACAATTACACATTATTGACTCCATTTTGAATTTGAAGGATACATTTGGGGTGTTATCGACAGGATACGGCAAAAGTATGTGCTACGTACTGCCTCCTCTTATGAGATGACCCCCTGTAACTGCTGCACAAGGCGGAATCGCCCAGTCTCGAAATAGATCGCCGAGCTTTGCAATTGTTGCGACGGAGTGTCACGAAGCGTAGCTGAATGTGGATGCTGTCGGGTTTCTTTCTGTAGTAAGTGTATTAGTGATTAATATGTGGATTTTTTTGTATCACTTAACTCGAAAATGATTGATGTAAAGGTATTTGACGTCAAACATAGGATTGTTGTGGTATTAGAGCGGGACTCGTTGCCTACCGTTTGGTAGTCAGGAATTGCCAAAAAAAGACATAGGTTGGTCTCTGACTGTAATGAGAGCGTGTTTATGTCCAAATGTCCGTCTAGCTCTCTTACAGTCAGAGTACTCGGGCTAGGATGGGTACAGCACGACTCGAAGCGCAAATAAATTTGATACCCCACTGAGGCGTAAAAAAAGTAGTGAAGTGACGTAGTTCATCGGTAGAACCAATCGAAAACATTGGTTTATCCATCGCGAGGACAGTCAAAACAAGTTCTGATCGAACATTTACGTATTTTTAGGTTGACCTTGGAAGTTAGGTGCAGTCCATGCTGCTACGCCAACACATTAATTAGTATTCAACATTAGCTTGATGCTCCGTCCTAATCTATCACTGTATCTCCAACATGCCAAAACATCCTTCTTGCAGCAGGTTCGATGGCCGTGCTCTTGAAGATAAGAACGGAAACGTGCCATAAATTGAAGCGTAACCTTATTTCCTGATTGTCGTAATCTTTCATAGGCTGTCAACCTTCTTTTTGAGAAAGATTCACAGCGATGGCAACTTAACACTACATAAATATCAAATGGTCACTCATTGCTCGACATTTGTCGATATATTGGCTGCGAAATCTTGTTACACGGAGGTTATTTCCAACGATAGTTGATAGTTCGAAACTCGATTTACTGACGAATTAGGATGATGAGTTTTGCAAAACGTCTGAGACGGGCGGCCGTAGCGTTTGATTTCACGTGATCAAAAATAGACCCGCACTTTCCAAACATCCTAAATTTGGAATAAAACACACACAAACCCCACATTCCCCTATTTTTAATGTTTTTAAATATTACGTAACACGTTAACGTAAGTCATTTAAATAAGACCTGACCACGTGTTTTAGAGTCAAGACTGAATCGTTTTATAAGCACGGACCCAGACAAGAAGCAATAGAGCTTCAGATTTGATTACTTGATAGGTCTTAGAAGAGCTATCAAGAACAATTCATTTACCATAGCTTTATCTCATTACCCGATTGATTGGGGGGGGGGGGGGGGGGGGGGGGGGGGGGGGGGGGGGGGGGGGGGGGAGGGGAGGGGGGGAGGAAGAGAGGTAAAAGTTCACTGCAGAGGAATTTCTTTCATTTGAACGTCGTATTATTCAGAATATATATATATATATATATATATATATATATATATATATATATATATATATACACACACACACACACACATACATACATACATACATACATACATACACACACACACACACACATATATATATGTGTGTGTGTGTGTGTGTGTGTTTTAATATGATTTTATATGTCAACGATTACATTCGCAATTCGTGAAAATATGGGTTTCAAACATCACGATTTGACATAAAATTGTATTCGAAAAAATACCATCTATTTATTATATATATCTTTCCTAATTTTTGACAATATATTTCACATTTTAAAAATAACTTTCGCTTATTATTTCAAACACACGTAAAGCCATGCTATATATATATATATATATATATATATATATATATATATATATATATATATATATATATATATATATATGTGTATGTATTTAACATTTTGGTTGTTTCGATGCTTGGTCTTCAGAATTATCCAACGGTCACTCATGTGGTGTTCTCTTTATACACTTTCTCCTCATATACAGGGCAGCACAGACCGCGGCCCCGATAGGCGCCAGAAGTAGGAGAGAGGGTAAATAGAAAATGGACATGTGGAAGGGGTCGAAAACAATGGCCAACATGTCGTTAATTCAAATAAAATCTATGCCGAACCTAGCGTAAAATTATTAAGGAGGGGGGCAGTAACAATACCACCAACAACAATAATAATAAAATGAATATATAAAACAAACAACAATCCCCCCAAAACTCGACAAAATAAAAACAAAAACAACTCATCAAGAAACAACTGCCTAAAAAAAACACCCCAAAACAACACAACAACAATAAACCACCCCAACAAACAACAAATCCCCCAAACAACAACAACAACAACAGCAGCAACAACAACAGCCACAAAAACACCAGCAGCAACAACAAAAACAACAGCAGCAACAGCAACAACAACAAAAAGGAAAAACAAAATCAAAGCACAGAAATAGAGTAGTTTCTCCAGAGGGACAACAAAGGCCCATTTAAACGAAAAGGAACGTTTTTTTCTTGTTCCGGTGTGGGTGCAGGGAGGTGGGAGGGGGTGGGGGTGGCGCTCCCCTCCACGTACGGCATTAAGTACAGCGATACTTTGTCTATAAGATTAAAGAGGAAACCCGCTGTTACCATGTCACTACTTTTCTGATTAGCAGCAAGAGACCCAATCTAATTAAAATTAGCTCCACTATTACATGTGGATCTAAAGACAGCCAGTTGGAGCTCATGTCCACCAATCAAAACCTTACTTGCAGAATCCTGCCAGTGATTTAAAACTAACAACACTGCGTAGTCCCCAATGTCCAGGTAACATTTCGTCTGTAAATAATAATTTAAATATTGACCAATCACACTTCGCCTTTTATAACGTTATTTGGGAGCATACAAATTCTACAAATATGGAGTCTATTTTAGTGGCCGCAGTACAGCGAACCATACCAATACGTACGGGGTGGTTATCAGTCTTCAATTTTACATTAAAATTTATTTAATTATTTATAAAATTAAAAAAAACTAAATCAGTCTTCAGTTTTACATTACAAATTATTTATTTTATAAAATAAAACATGTTTTAAGGCATTCGTAATTCACACGAAACATGTCGTATACCCTCAGGATAATTCGGAATGTTTTCAAATTATTTTTAAATCACTGGCAGGATTCTGCAAGTAAGGTTTTGATTGGTGGACATGAGCTCCAACTGGCTGTCATTAGATCCACATGTAATAGTGGAGCTAATTTTAATTAGATTGCAAGAGACCATCTATATGATCTACCACCGACAAAGCATCACACAACACAGCCTTTGATATGCCAGTTGTAGAGCACTAGATAAAACCAATAACCCAGTGGGTCGACCCTAGCACCTACTGACCCCCGGGCGAACACTCTACAACTGTCCTACTTCCAGCTTCTCGATTAAAAATGAAGAAACACGTTATTGCAGTGACATTATGACTGGGTGGTTTTGGGAGCAGCGTGGACCACTATCGCGGAATGGAAGATGGATCGACATTCCAGGACAAGGATGTACTTGACTTTTCCATTTGATAAATAATACCTGGGGCCTTTGTATCAGTTCTTGTTTCATTTGTTTTGCGACGAGAGATCATACACATGAATGTGATGGCGGTGCCTCCTGGCGGCCACTATCGCCATGATTTCAACATCGGCGCAGGAGAGGCATCTAATTCAATCGTGACAGCGCTCGCCGGAGGATCGAACCTCTTCAGTGGACCCATTCTCTGATTGTTTTTTTTTCCAGTTCCAACTAGTGCTCCACGACTGGTATATCAAAGGACGTGGTATGTTCTGTCCAGTCTGCGGGAAATTACATACAAAAGATCCCTTATTGCTAATGGGGTACAAATGTAGTGGGTGAGTCAAAATTAAAGTTCGTGTTGTTTAACGACACCGCTAGAGCACATATCGGCTATTGGATGTCAAACATTTGGTAATTTTAACATATAGTCTTAGAGAGGAAATTCGCTAGTTTTCATTAGTAGCAAGAATAGCACATACCACGGCCTTTGATATACCAGTCGTGATGCACTGGCTGGAAAGAGAAATGGCCCAATGGGTCCACCGACGGGGATCGATCCAACATTTGATGAAACAAATCAGAGAAAAAACCCCATTGCATTAACAATGTCAAGGATCCATTCAGCTTATTGTTTTTTCTCGTTTCATCCAGTGCACCACAACTGGACAAAGACCGTGGTATGTGCTTTCCTGTCTGTGGGAAAATGCATATAAAAGATCCCTTTCTGCATTAGGAAAAATGTAGCGGGCTTCCTCTGATGACTACAAACCAGGGACCTAATTCACAAAGCTCTCTTAGTCTCTGCTAGACAACAAATCTTCATCTTTGCAAGTCTTTTAGCATTGCATTGCGAGATCGCAAAGTTCCGAGAGTTTAGTGAATGAGACCCTAAAATTATTAAATGTTTCACATCCAATAGCCAATAATTATTAATTAATCAATGTGCTCCATTGGTGTCGTTAAACACAACTTTAACGATATCAAGGCGCCTATTGATTGCGACTTTCTTAGGACACGGTATAACACAGGCCTTTTAAACATCAATCGTGATTGTTGGTTGAAATGTGACACAATCTAGATCTGCCTACTGCACGTCAGGTGGGCGTGAAACAATAATTTAAGCCCATTCAGTAATTATATATCAACACATGGTTGTCACGTCTCAGCATTTTGTATTATTAATTTTAAAAAATCACATGAGAAAGCGCGCAAGAACAGCTGTATTAGATCGACTGGAACATTTCAGAAAGAAGTGTGTTATTTAACGACGCACTCAACACATTTTATTTACGGTTATATGGCGTCAGACTTATGGTTAAGGACCACACAGATTGTTTTAGAGGAAACCCGCTGTCGCCACATAGGCTACTCTTTTACGACAGGCAGCAAGGGATCTTTTATTTGCGCTTCCCAAAGGCAGGATAGCACAAACCATGGCCTTTGTTGAACCAGTTATGGATCACTGGTCGGTGCAAGTGGTTTACACCTACCCATTGAGCCTTGCGGAGCACTCACTCAGGGTTTGGAGTCGGTATCTGGATTAAAAAACCCATGCCTCGACTGGGATCCGAACCCAGTACCTACCAGCCTGTAGACCGATGGCCTGCCACGACGCCACCGAGGCCGGTGGAACATTTCAGTCACATAAGCAATAATCTTAACGTATGTGACTGAAAATACTATAAGCAATATATCAACCAAATTATGATTCGTAAATACGAATTGTACAAGCTCCTCACCAAGAATATGCACTGAACAAAGTCTTGCGCCCCCCCCCCCCCCCCGCCAATCTAACTTTAAAATAAAACGATTACATTTTATAAAGTAATATATATATATATATACACACACATATATATATATATATATATATATATATATATATATATATATATATATATATATATATATACACACACACACACACACACACACACACACACGTGTGTGTATTGCCGATAATGCTACCGATTGATAAAAAAAATTGGATCGGTTCGCTGTATATGCACTAATATGCACTGAAATTCTCAATTTTGACAAAAACCCGGTTGGTTTTAACAGTTAATTCGCTATACCTAGTTCGTTCTATTTATCAACATTTATTAATACTACATGGGGGGGGGGGGGGGGGGGGGGGGGGGGGAGGATCGGGACTCTACAAGCAGTTCGACTGAGATCGAGGGCGCAAAGCTTCTAGGTGGGTTCGAGGGGTAAGCTCCCCCGTAAAATTGTGAAAATTAGATGTCCTGAAATGCAATTTTCTGTATTCTACAAGCAAAATTCATCTCTGCTTTAAGAATTACTACCAATAATATTTTTGATTCAGAATTATGTGTGTGTTTGCGTTTGTGTGTGTTTATGTGTGTGTGTGTGTGTGTGTGTGTGTGTGTGTGTGTGTGTGTGTGTGTGTGTGTGTGTGTGTGTGTCTATGTGTGTGAGTGAGTATGTGGTTAGAGCCCCTCCCCCTCCGCCACCCCGTCGTGCTTGAGACTACCATTACATCAATATTAAATTTTAACGTATTCTAGTGGAAAAAAGATAAAAACCGTAAATACGCATATAAATGTATTGTAATTAACTATGGAGCTGGAATTGCACTGATGTGATTCTCATCAAGTCATTTATTCACGCCATCTCGGTATAAATACCCAGTAGATACAGACTATGTAAAACTTCGCAATATCGGGTTTAAACTCTGTCGGCACGGACAATTACGTGTAGCCGCCTCTTTGACGCCAGTACTGTTCAGGTGGCGCTTAATTAATTATCCAGGTGTATATCATTAATGGCAGGACTGGCAGTGTTAACGGCGTTATCAACAGTTTGAACTCTGACCCAGCTCTGGTTTTATTTAGCATTAATAAAACAAGAGGAAGTCGTCTGTAGCTTTAATTGTGTCTATCCCATTCAAACAGCAGGAAGATACATTTTAAAAAGGTAGCAGTAAACCAAATAACATCCGGCTGGGTCAAAGTTCGAGGTGCACCCAACTTTTGATAGAGCAGTTAATACCACAATTCCTGCCATTGGCGATAAATGTGAGTGTTGGTTGGAAAAAAAAAAGAGGTTCATCTGGTAAAAACTGTTTGCAATTTTATTTCATCTAGTACCACTGTATAAAGTAGTTTTGTGCTTGAAACATGTATGGGGTACCTGTTAAAAAAAATTGTACGGAACTAGGGAAGTCATAGACGCTGCCCGGATTTCTGAAATGAGCAGCTTGACCTCCAGTTTTTTCGATTCACTTTAAGGGTTAGGGGTGGTAGTATTTATATCCGTGGTGTTTATGTCGATTGATTACGTTGCAGGTAGAGGTTTTATCCACATATGTTACTATTATCGTCTGTGGGATTTGCTTTGGTGGTATACACCCTTAAACGCGTGATACCAGTATCTGTGTATATAAAGTGTAATTTAATCATAAATCTGTATTCGAACGTTTAAAGCCAGTAAATGAACGTATACAATCGGATTTTTAACATATGAAACAGGAATGTGAACGTTTAAAACTGGTACTTAGACATATGAACCAGGTATTTCATTGTATAAATCCAGTTAAACGTCCAAAGCCTATATTTGAAAACATAAAACGCACGAAGGCGGTATTTGAATGTGTAAAAGCAGTTTTTGAACATCAAACACCGGTATTTGAACGTTTAAAACTGGCCTTTAAACATGAAATCTGTATTTGATCGTATAAATCCAATATACATATATTTAATAGCATAATCTGTATTTTAACGTGTAAAAGTGGTAGGCCTATATGAACATTTTAAAGGGACATTCCTGAGTTTGCTGCATTGTAAGATGTTTCCGACTAATACAATATTTCTACGATTAAACTTACATATTAAATGAAACAAGATGAAATTTAACCTAGTACAAATATTAGAACGATCAGAAACACGTCTAATATACAGCCACTAATATGTTATGCAGAAAAATATAATATAATTACAATCGTTAAAAAGTCTCTGTTAGTCGATAACATCTTAAAAGGTGCAGCAAACTCAGAAATTTCCCTTTAAAACCTGTATTTGCACGTGACATAACAGTAAGTTACGTTAAGCTAACCTTTTTGCGACTAGCACCACTTGACCAGGTAATACTATTATATATTAAATATAGGCTTGTTCTACATGACACCGTCAGACACTTAATATCGTCTTAACTCGACAGTGCGCTATTATGTCTGCGCATTAGCTAACGTGAATTCACTGTGACAGTTAATCAAGTGGAACCCAGCCTCAGGGGTCAGTTAACAGAGGAGGAAGTGCGGTGCCAACCAGAGAAAAAATATTGATATTTCCACTGCAGTGAATCACGAATCATGTTTCCACTTTATTAAAGTCACTTTTGGGGGGAAAACAAATCTTGAATGAAAGATACATATCACGTAATGGACTCGTGTTTTGTACTTTTTTTTCACCGTTTAATTCACATAAATAGTTTAGGGCAGGATCCAGTAAATGTTTTGGGGTGGGAGGCTAAAGAACATGGGCCAATTCGTGAAAAGGGCAATCCAATGATGGTGGTGGTGGTGGTGGTGGTGGTGGTGGTGGACCCCAAGAAAAAACTCACTTGTATATATTTAGGAGGGGAGGGGCCCCTGACAGCCCCCTTAGATCAGCCTCTGTACTTCAGTTATTATAATAGCCGACTAATGAATGAATGAATGAATGAATGTTTAACGACACACCAACACAAAACTAAAGATCGTCTCTTAAGTGTCAAACGAAGGTAAATACATCAATATGATTATTTCCATTGAAATCATACTTTATTTAGATTTTATTTTTTTAGATTATCCATTTCCGCACATTCGAAGTGTTTTTGGTCATACTGGTGTTTTTAATATCACAAAATGTATTTAAAAATATTTTTAAAAACGCACGTGCGTCCGAGAGGTAACAGTTATGGAGTCGAGTTATAGTCTAGTTTTAGAGGGTATTTCACCTCCATTTCAAAGTCACTGACTCATGTTTCACTCAGTTGTAACTTTATCCAAATGTGTTACAGGTTTGTAGATTAACTAAATTTAGTGTTAATTTTCACGGGTTGAAACTAGGGTCTGTCCCTTTAATCAAACAAAGATGGTATATATATATATATATATATATATATATATATATATATATATATATATATATATATATATATATATATATATATATATATATATATGTAAAACACAGTGTAAAGAGCTGTGAGAAACGTACAATATAACAGAATACAAATATCAAGGTAAGTATATTTTAAAATTTTGTATAGAAATGAAAATGTTGAAAAATCAAATCAAAATTAATTCGGGGTGGAATTTGAAAGATTCCAAAAACATCTCTGTTGTGAAATAAATCGTTTGTAGTCGGCTTCAGATGATTACGCTCCACCAAAACGTGGCGCACAGTCAGTGTGCACTGACAATGTTCACACTGAGGAGGGTCCGTCTTTAAAATAAATGAATTTGTTAAATGTGTATGGCCGACACGAACACGACCACTTCATCGTTCCTGCACCGTCTGTAGGAGGACTGCTACCCCCACCGTCTGTAGGAGGACTGCCATTATCCCAGGACTGGCGTGACAAAACGAAGCTTGTTCGTGACCGCAACGTTCCAATCATTTTGGTTAACATAATATTTAAAATCATTGTAACCCAGTACATATTAGAACGATCAGAAACGCGTTTAAAGGGACATTCCCGTGTTTGCAGCAACCTTTAAGGTGTTATCGACTAACATAGCCTTTTTAAAGATTGTAATTACATATCAAATATATATTTTTTTTGTATAAAATATTAGTGGCTGTATATTAAACGTGTTTCTGATCGTTCTAATATTTTTACTAACATATTATTTTTTCGTACGTACGAACTTTTTTGTAAACAGAATCCAGTTTGGGCTCCTTAAAAATATTAAGACGGGCAGAAACACATTGAATATACAGACACTGATATTCTAAACAAGAAAACATATTTAATATGTAAGTTTAATCGTAGAAATATTTTATTAGTTGGAAACGTCTTATAATGTAACAAACTCAGGAATGTCCCTTTAATATACAGTAAACATGTTTCTCTTTTTGCATTAGATAGATGATGACAACACTGGCATGGGTCAAATTCAAAGCAGACTTGGCAGCAGAATCTGCTTTTTCATTAACCTTAATACGAACATGGCTGGGTACACAACTATGTATAACATGAAAATTATTGTGTAATGGAAAAAACCTGTAGCAGAAGCCACACAATTCCCATCTCGTGATCCGTCTGTTTAAACAGGAATGTAATCACGGTGTCTGTCTTGAATTTCCATGAAATCTTGTTTACAAATAACTGCGTCTGTGCGATCTTTCTTTTAGATGCACAACATCGAATACAATTTTGCAAATCAAGAGCGTCCCGCTACCAATCTTTTGTCATTTGTACATTCTGTCTGTCTACTGACATATCTACTGAATTTTGTCTACCTGCATGTCTCTTTATCCTACATACCTACTTATATCTATATCTATTACCAGTAACCAGGTCGGTACAAATTAAGAAACACACACCATATGCTTGGTTTTTTTTTTTGCGTACATCAGTGGTCAAAATGTACTCAAAACGTGTAAAAATGATCTGTGAAAACGAAGAAGATAAAAAGAAGAAGAAACATAAAGAAGAAAAGAATAACAAAAAGAAGATGGAGAGGAAGAAGAAGAAAAACAGTAAACATGTTTTTCTTTTTGCATTAGATAATTAGATAGATAATGACATCGATACAGCAATAACCCTGGGTTGTTGCTTTCAATTATTAAACGCGTTATATTGGTGTATTTTGTTATAATTAAATCTGTAGAATATGTAATGAATATAATAATGCCAGAGGCTCTCATAATACAATTTTTATTCCTAATATATGATATTGACGATACCGAAAAACACTCTGGTAATAAACACACAGATATCTATCTATGTATGTATGTATGTATGTATGTAAAATGTACAATGTATATATCTATATGTAGTATCTGTATGTATGTGTAAATGTAAAATGTACATCCTGGTATGTATATATATATATAATATATATATATATATATATATATATATATATATATAAAAGCACTATCTACAGTTGAGTTATTAAATTTTTTTTATGAACACGTTTCAATCATCTTAACAGAACCTACTAGATATTTTTTTTTATGCAATATAAAGTAGAATTGCTTTAACTGTTTCACATTCCCCATAAACGTGGGACCTAAGAGAATCATAATATGGTTTGGATGGCTCCCATCCCCTCCAACATGCTATCCTTCCTAGAAGTTGAATTGTTTTCCTTTCCTTTTCAGACAGGTCCTATTTGACATCCCCCCATAAGCGTGGGACCTAACAGACTCATAACACAGCTCGGGTGCTTCCCACCCCCTCCAACATGCTATCCTTCCTAGAAGTTGAATTGTTTTCCTTTCCTTTTCAGACAGGTCCTATTTCACATCCCCCCATAAGCGTGGGACCTAACAGACTCATAACACAGCTCGGGTGCCTCCCACCCCCTCCAACATGCTATCCTTACTAGAAGTTGAATTGTTTTCCTTTCCTTTTCAGACAGGTCCTATTTCACATCCCCCCATAAGCGTGGGACCTAACAGACTCATAACACAGCTCGGGTGCCTCCCACCCCCTCCAACATGCTATCCTTCCTAGAAGTTTGATTGTTTTCCTTTCCTTTTCAGACAGGTCCTATTTCACATCCCCCCCATAAGCGTGGGACCTAACAGACTCAGTCTAGTTTTAGTCTAGTTTTAGAGGGTATTTCACCTCCATTTCAAAGTCACTTACTCATGTTTCACTCAGTTGTAACTTTATCCAAATGTGTTACAGGTTTGTAGATTAACTAAATTTAGTGTTAATTTTCACGGGTTGAAACTAGGGTCTGTCCCTTTAATCAAACAAAGATGGTATATATATATAAAACACAGTGTAAAGAGCTGTGAGAAACGTACAATATAACAGAATACAAATATCAAGGTAAGTATATTTTAAAATTTTGTATAGAAATAAAAATGTTGAAAAATCAAATCAAAATTAATTCGGGGTGGAATTTGAAAGATTCCAAAAACATCTCTGTTGTGAAATAAATCGTTTGTAGTCGGCTTCAGATGATTACGCTCCACCAAAACGTGGCGCACAGTCAGTGTGCACTGACAATGTTCACACTGAGGAGGGTCCGTCTTTAAAATAAATGAATTTGTTAAATGTGTATGGCCGACACGAACACGACCACTTCATCGTTCCTGCACCGTCTGTAGGAGGACTGCTACTCCCCCACCGTCTGTAGGAGAACTGCCATTATCCCAGGACTGGCGTGACAAAACGAAGCTTGTTCGTGACCGCAACGTTCCAATCATTTTGGTTAACATAATATTTAAAATCATTGTAACCCAGAACATATATTAGAACGATCAGAAACGCGTTTAAAGGGACATTCCCGTGTTTGCAGCAACCTTTAAGGTGTTATCGACTAACATAGCCTTTTTAAAGATTGTAATTACATATCAAATATATATTTTTTTTGTATAAAATATTAGTGGCTGTATATTAAACGTGTTTCTGATCGTTCTAATATTTTTACTAACATATTATTTTTTCGTACGTACGAACTTTTTTGTAAACACAATCCAGTTTGGGCTCCTTACAAATATTAAGACGGGCAGAAACACATTGAATATACAGACACTGATATTCTAAACAAGAAAACATATTTAATATGTAAGTTTAATCGTAGAAGTATTTTATTAGTTGGAAACGTCTTATAATGTAACTAACTCAGGAATGTCCCTTTAATATACAGTAAACATGTTTCTCTTTTTGCATTAGATAGATGATGACAACACTGGCATGGGTCAAATTCAAAGCAGACTTGGCAGCAGAATCTGCTTTTTCATTAACCTTATTACGAACATGGCTGGGTACACAACTATGTATAACATGAAAATTATTGTGTAATGGAAAAAACCTGTAGCAGAAGCCACACAATTCCCATCTCGTGATCCGTCTGTTTAAACAGGAATGTAATCACGGTGTCTGTCTTGAATTTCCATGAAATCTTGTTTACAAATAACTGCGTCTGTGCGATCTTTCTTTTAGATGCACAACATCGAATACAATTTTGCAAATCAAGAGCGTCCCGCTACCAATCTTTTGTCATTTGTACATTCTGTCTGTCTACTGACATATCTACTGAATTTTGTCTACCTGCATGTCTCTTTATCCTACATACCTACTTATATCTATATCTATTACCAGTAACCAGGTCGGTACAAATTAAGAAACACACACCATATGCTTGGTTGTTTTTTTTGCGTACATCAGTGGTCAAAATGTACTCAAAACGTGTAAAAATCATCTGTGAAAACGAAGAAGATAAAAAGAAGAAGAAACATAAAGAAGAAAAGAATAACAAAAAGAAGATGGAGAGGAAGAAGAAGAAAAACAGTAAACATGTTTTTCTTTTTGCATTAGATAATTAGATAGATAATGACATCGATACAGCAATAACCCTGGGTTGTTGCTTTCAATTATTAAACGCGTTATATTGGTGTATTTTGTTATAATTAAATCTGTAGAATATGTAATGAATATAATAATGCCAGAGGCTCTCATAATACAATTTTTATTCCTAATATATGATATTGACGATACCGAAAAACACTCTGGTAATAAAACACAGATATCTATCTATGTATGTATGTATGTATGTAAAATGTACAATGTATATATCTATATGTAGTATCTGTATGTATGTGTATATGTAAAATGTACAATGTATATATATATATATATATATATATATATATATATATATATATATATATATATATATATATATAAAATCACTATCTACAGTTGAGTTATTAATTTTTTCATGAACACGTTTCAATCATCTTAACAGAACCTACTAGATATTTTTTGTTTATGCAATATAAAGTAGAATTGCTTTAACTGTTTCACATTCCCCATAAACGTGGGACCTAAGAGAATCATAATATGGTTTGGATGGCTCCCATCCCCTCCAACATGCTATCCTTCCTAGAAGTTGAATTGTTTTCCTTTCCTTTTCAGACAGGTCCTATTTGACATCCCCCCATAAGCGTGGGACCTAACAGACTCATAACACAGCTCGGGTGCTTCCCACCCCCTCCAACATGCTATCCTTCCTAGAAGTTGAATTGTTTTCCTTTCCTTTTCAGACAGGTCCTATTTCACATCCCCCCATAAGCGTGGGACCTAACAGACTCATAACACAGCTCGGGTGCTTCCCACCCCCTCCAACATGCTATCCTTCCTAGAAGTTGAATTGTTTTCCTTTCCTTTTCAGACAGGTCCTATTTCACATCCCCCCATAAGCGTGGGACCTAACAGACTCATAACACAGCTCGGGTGCCTCCCACCCCCTCCAACATGCTATCCTTACTAGAAGTTGAATTGTTTTCCTTTCCTTTTCAGACAGGTCCTATTTCACATCCTCCCATAAGCGTAAGACCTAACAGACTCATAACACAGCTCGGGTGCCTCCCACCCCCTCCAACATGCTATCCTTACTAGAAGTTGAATTGTTTTCCTTTCCTTTTCAGACAGGTCCTATTTCACATCCCCCATAAACGTGGGACCTAACAGACTGATATCACAGCTCAGGTGCCTCCCACCACCTCCAACATGCTATATATATCTTATTGTTTTATCTGTGCTGCAATTGTTTTAGCTGTATATTTGTTTGTTTTTTTGTCTTCTTTAGATGCTTTTATTCAATAGTCTCTCGTAACTCAGTATAGAGTGGCTCATTACAATTTTATTACTTTTATTGATTGTATGTATATGTTGTATTTTTATTTTGTTGTAATGAGGTGAGCCTTTAATAAACTATCTGTATGTCTGTCTGTCTGCTATCCTTCCTAGAAGTTGAATTGTTTTCCTCGGACAGGTCCTATTTCATATCCCCCGTAAACGTGGGACCTAACAGACTCATATCACAGCTCGAGTGCCTCCCACCTCCTCTAACACGCCAACCTTCCTACACCGGTGATGTATGGTAAACAAAGCGGTACAGCCTAATAGTACACAGGCTCGATGTATACGCGGAACAACGACATGGACCGTAATTTGATATCAGCAGCGGACGAAAATAAACTGAAAGCATGATTGATTTCACCTGTCAATTATATTGAGTACCGTAATATGGAAATCGATTAAACGACAATGACGACTTAGTTAAACTCTTAGCGAAAAAAGAAAAAGAGAAAAAAAGAGAGAAAGAAAAAAGAGAGAAAGAAAAAAGAAGAGAGAGTTTTTCTCTTTTTTTTTGCTTGAAACATTAGGACAAACGAGTACCATATATCCCCAAAAAAAGCTAACAGCAAAACAAAACAAACAAACAAACAAACAAAAACCAACAAAGACAACAACAACCAATAAAATAAATTCACCAAAAAACCCTCCCAACAAACAACAAGAAGAAACAAACAATAATAATAAAACAAACGAAACGAAAAAAACTAAAACAATTCTAAATACGAAAAAAACAGAAACCCAGAAAAACGACCAAGCAAAAGACTCGCTCAATTAACAAAACAAAACAAAAACAAATGCAACAGAACAAAGCAAATACTGAATTCTTGTAGCGAGTCTTAACAATGACGTGAGAGACAATTGTAGGCCAATTATAACGTAACTTTATTCGCTACAATAAGCTGTTAGTCCAAAACAGTTTGTAGTGCCTACAAAAGTAACACCTATAAGTTTATAACAAGCGTCGGAAGATAACAGCAACCGGGGTGATGTAGGATGCAGCTATATATTTATTTGAACGTTTTCACAAATACCTTAAACAGACAACGATTTGACTAAGAAAACAATCTCTATAGGTTTATAACATGCGTCGGAAGATGATTGTAACCGGGGTCGTGTAGGAAATGGAAATGGTAATGGTTTATTTAACGACGCACTCAACACATTTTATTTATGATTATATGGCGTGGGATATATGGTTACGGACCACACAGATACTGAGAGAGGAAACCCGTTGTCGCCACTTCATGGACTACTCTTTTCGATAAGCAGCAAGGGATATTTTATATGCACCATCCCATAGACAGGATAACACATACCACGGCCTTTGATGTACCAGTCGTGGTGCACTGGCTGGAGCGAGAAATAGCCCAATGGGCCCACTGACGGGGATCGATCCTAAACCGACTACGCATCAAGCGAGCGCTTTACCACTGGGTTACGTCTTGCCACTAAGGGTGGTGTAGGATGCAGCTATATATTTATTTCAAAGTGTTCACAAATACATTAAACAGACACAACGATTTGACAAAGAAAACTTTATCTATGTGGAATCATTTATTTGTTGTTACTATTACTATTGTTATTACTTACTGGTTGGGCTGTCTGAGAAAATAAAATGTTAATAACGAATACTGTTAAACCATTGATTACTTCTATTTCTTTTCCTTTTCTGTTTTTTTCTTCAGTTTATTCAATCATTTATCACATTTACTTTTATTGATTAATTTATCAATTTATTTATTTATAAAAAATTACAGTCGCCATTGTTGTACAATTTAATGTTTGTAATTAGGAGAGGGCCTCGTAAGTTGGATAACTTGTGCCCAATCCTCTTGTCTATATACATTATATGCAATAAAATATGTTTTCAATCATTTAATTTGATTTTGAACAGGGGGATGCATTACATTCAGAACTGGGGAGAGGTAGTGGCCAAACTTCCTTATCGCGTCACGCAACGTCATTCATTGGCGTAATAGGAAATCAGTTACCTCATAAACGTACTTGGTATTATTATATGAATGGTTTCGATATTTTGAATGACCACTATCCCCCTTTCCCCCAGCCCTTACCGATTCCGACGCCCATGAGGAATGTCCCAAGATGACATATTATCCGCTAGCCAATGGGTCTTGTGTATTACTGGTTTATCTAGAGTTCAAACCTTGACCTTTGGACAGGCACCGATAGCGATATAGATCTCTAAGCAAAAGTACGACAAAAGAGCCGCCTTCATCTTCCAAGTGGTCAGTGTTCCTTTATAACGAGCTGCGTTCCCCTGCTTCTACGCTTGAAGTTCCATTGTCACAGCTTGCCAGATTGGAAGCCAAAGCGGTTCGATCTACGTTGTGTTCAAGAACCGCTTTGTGATTCTGAAATACTGGAAGATTTATCGTCGGTTCGTCATGGTGTATAACTCGACGATTCCTGACAGATTGGAACACGTCTTTGGTAGTCATGTGAGGGCTGAAGTACTAAATCATGTTTTAGTTTCCATATTTTAGTTTTCAACAGCGTTGCAACGATTCTTTCAAATGAACACGAATTGCATATTAGTGAACGACTATAACAGCACTGAGCCAAGCCAAGCCAAGTCAAGTCAAGCCACGCCACGCCAAGCCAAGCCAAGCCAAGGGAAGCCAAGCGGAGCTAACTAAACTTGAAATGAACTAAATTTGAATTCAGCTTGACATAAACTGAACTGCAATAAACTTAACTTGAACTGAAATTGAAATCAGCTGAACCATACACAGCATAACTAACTTTAAGCGAACTGAATTGAACTTGAGCTAAATGACGAGGAACTAGACAGAGATTCATGGAATCAACCACTATTTTGCCAAATGCCCATTTGACTCTGTGTTGTGCAGGGATACGTTCTTGATCGCTGATAACGGTTTTGTCATTCACATCCCATTAATGTCTGAGCACGTTGTCCTGGGCACACCTCAACTATGTGTCCAGGACAGAGGGTTAATAGTTGTTATCGGTTAGTGAGAAAGAAATACGTAGGAAGGTCCTACGCCTCTCCATCGACTCGTTAGAACGCACTGTATGTTTGAGAAGGTACCGAGATGTGAACCCAGTACCTACCAGCCATAACTTCAATGACATCTATATTCACTCAGATCAAAATTCCATGGATACCAACCTTAGAAGCGGGCAAAGTTTCCAAAAGCCGTGCCACTAATATGAAAACTCTGCTATTGTTAACCATTCAATCGATTTTCTAACGCGTCTGTTTTCCGCATTCCGCGCCAAGTCAGTGCCAAAAAACCCCGCTCGCTTGACCCCCCCCCCCCCCTCCAGTCCTTACAACGACAGACTAGATAATGAACTACAGTGTCGCTGAACAAGAAGTCCTTTCGAGTTTAATTTTAACTTTTAAAGAAACAGAACTGACTCCAACAATGTCATGAACCGAAGTTAAAAAAATTCTATTCAAATTCCAGGAACCATCGGTTGTCGTGTGTCGTAGTAGCTGATTGTCAAAATGACGTATTACAACATCAATACAATCTCTTACGCAATTTGCGGTTTGATGGGACTCGCTGTGTCTCTGTCGTTGTAGTGATGGCCACCCATTCAGTGTGAATTCGGTGACCACAGTGATTCGCAGTGATAAAAACATTCCTCATTCCATCTCAAATAATAGATTTGTACAATTTCCTTGATTGCATTCCCTTGTTGCTATAGTGCAAAAAATATTTATCTCAGAAGACTCTCGAGTCTCGATAGAAACGGACGTATTGGTCTCGAGAGAATAAGATCTTTGCGTCTCTATGGAAAAATCGTTTGACTCAAACCCAGCCTTTTGAGTCTCTACCAACTCAGCCTTTTGAATCTCTACCAACTCAGCCTTTTGAGTCTCTACCAACTCAGCCTTTTGAGTCTCAACAAACTCAGCCTTTTGAGTATCGACAAACCCAGCTGTTTGATGCTCGACAAATGTAGCCTTTTTGATTCTTTACAAACCCAGCTGTTTAATGCTCGACAAATGCAGCCTTTTTGATTCTTTACAAACCCAGACTTTTTGATTCTTGACAAACCCAGCCTTTTGAGTACTGACAAACCCAGCCTTTTGAGTCTCGATAAACCCAGACTTTTAAACTTCGATAGGCCCACCACGCTTGTCAGTCTTGATAGACTTAGACTTTTCAGGCAAATATTTGTCGGATGAGGATAGATCATTCTAAACTATAGCTAGTTTTTGTCCAACATTCAATTAAAGTATTGTGCTTGAGAGAAACGCATTTGTGTTGATGACACCATAAGAAATAAACGGCTGATTTACCATAACCAGTCTATTGGTATCCCAACCAGTTGGTCGGTAGTACAACCAATCTGTAGTCTTACTACAAAGACGCTATGTGTAATTGAAATCCACCTTTAATTGTCGAAATACAAATCAAGATTTCTGATAGAACAGGTTCTCGTTGGCACTAGCGACAAAGCGATATGCATATCATTTTAACACAGGGTTTTAAAAAGAATGGTATCTAACGGACACGAATGTAGCATTTTATTTGTTAAATAATCTTAAAATCCCATCATGTTTAAATAAAATTAAAACAAAATTCCCATTAAAACTTATTTTCCTAAACATCCATACACTGAAAACTGTGATATTTGTGATATCATTCGGTTATATCCCACACATGTCGGGGATTCTGATTGGCTACTCCATGGTCACAAGCTAGACGTCTAATGAAATGCACATTTTCGAAACCAATTGCTCTCAATGATTTATAATTGTACTTATGACTAGTAGTTTGAATTATCAAGCGCAAACTCCGTAAATACGTCTATTTCGAAAATGTGTGAAACATATTTCAACTCTAGTATTCTAAATGATGTTTTGTGTCTGTTAAATACCATTTTTCATCAGCTCTGTAAAAACGTACCCAACTCGTATTCACTCGCTAGATATGTTTTAAAGCAAATTGTAAGATAAATGGAATATAATGGCCAAGCACACTATTCTCTATTTATCATTTCTTTACATGGATCGTCAGCCGTAAACTTGCTGTCCGCCGTCAGTGTAAGTAAACAAAACACCCTGCTTCTGATCGATGTAACATCTCGTCTTTGTGAAAGTAACCGGCCTCGGTGGCGCAGTGGTTAAGCCATCGGACTACAGGCTGGTAGGTACAGGGTTCGCTGCCCGGTACCGGCTCCAACCCAGGGCTCAATGGTTAGGTGTAAGGCCACTACACCCTCTTCTCTCTCACTAACCACTAACCAACTAACAACTAACCCACTGGCATAGACAGACAGCCCAGATAGCTAAGGTGTGTACCCAGGACAGCGAGCTTGAACCTTAATTGGATATAATCACGAAAATAAGTTGAAATAAATAAATATGTAAAAGTAAATTGACAAGACTCATCGCCGCCCCAGGGTGGTCATTAATTACATCCACTTTCCAATCGCTGACATCTCAGTACGTACTACGGTCCTTGATATACCAGTCGTAGAGTACCGGTCAGGCATGGAAACAGGCCATTGAGAATCATTTTGTTTTACTACTTGCCATCGGGATCGCACAAAGTAATATTTAGTGGTCCGACGAATCTAAAAGCCACTAGCCTCTGGCATCGGGCCATCGTATTCTAGAACCTCTGCAGCCAATTATCACCGACGCTAAAGCTCTTATCACGGAGGTTTGTACAGCTCGGCACATGCAAAGATTTACGATCAACACATTGGTATGCAAGAAATGGGATTTCAAATCTGATTATTTCCTGCGCATGTAACCAAATAAGCGATTGTAACAGCAGCATTACGTGTGCTGATTATCGGACTCCGGTAACACTACGTCAGCTAGTGTTTGAAATAATGGCGATTTCTGCGTGCTATCAACCGGTGCTCCTCACAGAAATGCTTTTGTCTTTATCAGATTGAGACACGACCAAAGATCGTGACCCAGCCTTATAGACATTCAGAACTTAGATTCAAGTCACACCAATTTCCTGTGTAGACCGTACAGTAATGATTCGAGGCCCCGAACCTAGACATTGCTCTTGTTTCTGGGGACGATAAATTAAATAAAAACAAACAAAAAACAAACAACAACAACAACAAAAAACAAAAACAACAACAACAACAAAACTACCCCCCCCCCCCCCCCCCCCAACCAACAATACTGTGTAGACTCTAGTGCTCCGTGTTTCTTTATTTCACGGTGCAGTTGTCAGTAAGTTCGAAGTTAGCGGCTCACAAAGCTAATTTTTAGCTCTGTTTAGCTTTGTTTACCCAACCGTCATAAGCCGGAACTCTTCGATTCACCATGTTCTTTCTGGATGAAGACAGGCTTTCAAGCAAGATTTTGTGAAAAATAAGGGCTCTTTTTTAGGGCAAAATTCTTAAAAAATAAGGGCTATTTTTAGGAATTTTTTGACAAAAATAAGGACTGAAATTCAATAATCAATATAAAAGAAAAACATTCTGTACTCACCTCCAGGGAGAACATAAATACAAAAGCTAATTACCAACTCAGAAGATCATGCCAATGGTCATCAACAGCGATATTCAGCATATCAATACAACCAGATTAAAGTAATCTGATATGGTGCAAATCCATGCTGAATATGATGCTGATAACCACCAAGATGTCTTCTGAGAAATACATTAATTCAACATATTCATTATCTGAAAGTATACTAAGGCTAGATTTAATTAATTCCAACACTTATTTTATGTTGCATTTATCCAAAAAATTGAAAATGTGAAAATTTAGGATTTTCACCAAAATATTAGGGCTTTTTAGGATTTTGAAGCTTTAATAAGGAATATTAGGGCTGCTGTCAAAAAAATAAGGAAAATTAGGAAAATAAGGGCCCGCTTGCAAGCCTGTGAAAACACCGTCAATAATTTCAAACCGTTCTTGGTCGTGTAGTGGTTAAGCCATCGGAAATTTTATTTTGTTTAACGACACCACTAGATCACATTGATTAATTAATCATCGGCTGTTGGAAGTCAAACATTTGGTAATTCTGACTCGTAGTCGTCAGAGGAAACCCGCTACATTTTTCTTAATACAGCAAGAGATCTTTTACATGCACTTTCCCACAGACAGGATAGCACATACCACATAAGCGTAGGAAGTCCTGGAAGGAAATGTTGTATTTAACGACGCACTCAACATATTTTATTTACGGTTATATAGCGTCGGACATATAGTTAAGGACCACACAGATATTGAGAGAGGAAATCCGCTGTCGCAACTTCATAGGCTACTCTTTTCGATTAGCAGCAAGGGATCTTTTATATGCACCATCCCACAGACCGGATAGCACATACTACGACCTTTGATATACCAGTCGTGGCGCACTGGCTAGAACGAGAAATAGCCCAATGGGCCCACCGACACGGGTCCATCCTAAACTGACCGCGCATCAAACGAACTGGGCTACGTCCCGCACTATCGTAATTTTCAGAGGAAACCCGCTATTATTATTTTTTCTATTTGCAGCAAATAATTTTTAAATGCACTTTTCCACAGACATACCACAACTTTCGACCCAAGCACCTTAGGACGAGCACTCTACCTACTGAGACCGGCCTCGGTGGCGTCGTGGTTAGGCCATCGGTCTACAGGCTGGTAGGTACTGGGTTCGGATCCCAGTCGAGGCATGGGATTTTTAATCCAGATACCGACTCCAAACCATGAGTGAGTGCTCCGCAAGGCTCAGCGGGTAGGTGTAAACTACTTGTTCCGACCAGTGATCCATAACTGGTTCAACAAAGGCCATGGTTTGTGCATCCTGCCTGTGGGAAGCGCAAATAAACGATCCCTTGCTGCCTGTCGTAAAAGAGTAGCATATGTGGCAACAGCGGGTTTCCTCTTAAAAACAGTGTCAGAATGACCATATGTTTCACGTCCAATGGCCGATGATAAGATACAAAATCAATGTGCTCTAGTGGCGTCGTTAAATAAAACAAAATTTACTTTACTTTGTACCTACTGAGCTAAATCTCACTTTCCGGCTTGAGATTCAGTGCTGTAGCTAACCGACTACAACTGAAAGACGTTGCTTTAGGGTGCTGAGATCTTAAAGGTTTGACTTCAAACCAGAGATTAATGAGCACAGGTCAATGAATATTAGACAACATGTTTAGGCACAATGTGTAACCGGCGGCTAGGAGACAGACGTATTATAATCACTTTATCACTTTGTCTGGCGCATCATGACGGGACACTCCAACAATGAGAGAATCTGTGACCATGATCCGCATGCTAATAGTTTCCTGGACTTGGATTAGAGAATTAAAAATAGACGGCCTTTGGTAAATATAAAGAAGGTCGCATACGCTGTTTTCGCTTCCTATTTATTGCACTCGTTTATTTTGCGCAAGAATATATAAGTAGTACTAAACCAAATAACTTCCGGCTGGGTCAAAGTTCGAGGTGCCCCAAACTTTTGATACAGAAGTTAACACAAGTCCTGTGATTGGTGATAAATGTGAGAGTGTTTTGTAAAAAGAAAAGTTTTATCTGGGCGAAAAAAAAGGTATGTAATTTTATTTTATCTAGTACCAATATGTCAAGTAGCCTTGTGCTTGAAACATGTATGGGGTACTTGTGAAAAAAAAAGTACTCAAATTTTGTGCGAAACTAGGGGTGTTGTAAAAACATCTAGTTATACCGAAAATGAGCCATGAAAGGTACCATTTATTTCAGTTAATACTTTGAGGTTGGGATTGTAGTGCTGATATTTATGGGTCATAGTTTGGTTGATATATTGCATAAAGTGTTTTTAAACACAAACGTTAACATGGTCGCCTATGGGATTTTATTTGGTATAGTACATCCTAAACCACGAGACCGCGGAGCGGTCGAGTAGTCTATTCTTGAACAAAAGAAAACAACGTATGTGAACTTCTGTATTTATTACATACCTTCTTCTATTTAAATTGTTTTTACCCCCAAAACCCCCGGTTTTTAATTTAACGTCAAAACTACACTTTCTTAAATCTATTAATCAACCCTTGTTTCATAGATTTACTTAACGTTAAGAATCGTACTCTGCGGCAATCTTGTGTAATGTTTTAAATACGATGTGACGTAATTTGTAAATCATATTTGACGCCAGTAACAAAAAGACGCTAACGCCAGTAACAATAAAAAGGGACTTCCTCATTTACAAGTTCCGGTCCAGATCGCACATATGTGTGGTACAAGATGAATGTATCACACGGTTTGAAAATGTCTTTATCACTGTAGTAAGATTGAATAGGTATGCACTAAAACGTGGTACAATCTAATTAAAATTAGCTCCACTGGTTAATTACTATTACCTGTGGATCTAACGGCACCCCGTTGGAGCTCATGTCCAGTTGACCTTTCATTCGACCAATCAAAACCTTACTTGCAAAATCATGCCAGTGATTTGAAAAGAATTTGAAAACATTCGGGATTATGCCGAGGGTATACGAAATGATTCGGGTGAATTATGAAGTATGCCGGAAACTAATGTCAATATAAAATTTTATATAAAATTCGTTTCAAGACGGAACCCCCCCCAAACATGATGGTATAGCCATAAAATCTGTTTATACTAGTATACAATCCAGAGTTTAGTACTGCACTTTCCCCCCTGTTTTTTAAAGTTGAAATAGACCAACAAGTTCGCCTATTGCATAAATAGTCTCGCCCGATATTTTTAGAATGTGTATGCTCCCGAATAACGCTATAAAAGGCGAAGTGTAATTGATAGATATTTAAAATATTGTTATTTACAGATGAAATGTCACCTAGACATGATAGTTCACGCAATGCTGTTAGATCTACTGGTAGGCCAGTAGAGCTAATTTTAATCAGATTGAACGTGGCCACCCAAGTACTTTTAGCCAAACGTCTATCACGTCTTGCCAAATGTCGACACGTTTTGACATGTTTCAGTTACACAGTTTCAGTTAGTTTATGATGGGTATTTCGAGGTTTATTTTGTGTTGACGATAGATCATTACCATAATCTAACCGAAATAGCGCCAAGTGTCTAGTTAATGCGCCGGTTGCATGTAAGTTGATTTACAAATCTAATAGTGCTGACGTAATGTTGATGGAAATAACTCGAGGAATCAAAATGTTTCTTCAACAACAGTGTTGTGAGAGGTGTCGGTGATATCGTTATCATCAATCACCAGTGATGATAACACGGAAACACTCGATGTCTGATATCAGTCACAAGCCATAGTATCAAACAAAGCGCGACCGATACTGATCACCGATGACGGTAATAGCAAACCAGCGACTGAGTTCGCCAATCAGTCAAGGTGACAGGGAAAGTCACGACTGAGTTCGCCAATCAATCATAACAGGGTAAGTCACGACTGATTGCGCCAATCATTCATAACAGGGAAAGTCACGACTGATTTCGCCAAGCATTCATAGCAGGGAAAATCACGACTGACTTCGCCAATGATTCATAGCAGGGAAAATCACGACTGATTTCGCCAATCAATCACAGCAGGGAAAGTCACGACTGATTTCGCCAATCAATCATAACAGGGAAAGTCACGGCTGATTTCGCCAATCATTCATAACAGGGGAAGTCACGACTGATTTCGCCAATCGTTCATAACAGGAAAGTCACGACTGGTTTCGCCAATCATTCATAACAGGTAAAGTCACGACTGATTTCGCCAATCAGTCATAACAGACAGGGAAAGTGACGACTGATTGCGCCAATCATTCATAACAGGAAAGTCATGACTGGTTTCGCCAATCATTCATAACAGGGAAAGTCACGACTGATTTCGCCAATCATTCATAACAGGGAAAGTCACGACTGATTTCGCCAATCAGTCATAATAGACAGGGAAAGTGACGACTGATTGCGCCAATCATTCATAACAGGAAAATCACGACTGGTTTCGCCAATCATTCATAACAAGGAAAGTCACGACTGATTTCGCCAATCATTCATAACAGGGAAAGTGACGACTGATTTCGCCAATCAGTCATAACAGACAGGGAAAGTGACGACTGATTGCGCCAATCATTCATAACAGGAAAGTCACGACTGGTTTCGCCAATCATTCATAACAGGAAAAGTCACGACTGATTTCGCCAATCACTCATGATGACAAAGACATACGAAAATAGCAAACCAGGTATAGTATTGTATTGTATTGCATTTTGTATTAAACCTAAACAATATCAGACATAGATAGTCCCATAGTCCGGCAGCCAATGGTGGTAACCCAAAATTCTCTGATGAGGTTTTTTCTCTGTTGATTATTTAGCACTGGAGTGTATATATAAATATCCAAGGTATATGGACCCGTCACACTTGAACAATTTGAATTATTCAAGATGGCTGCCAGACTAGAAAATGCTTTGAAAATGTCTTAGTTAAGATAAACTCGCCTTTATAATCGTATCCACAGAGAACCTGTTTTACGCTTCCATAATATCAAAATGCATAGTAAGGCAATTTCGAAATTCAACATGACTGCCATAGAACAAAAACATTACATGTAATCATGTAAGGCAAATAATTTAGAGGCAAAAAGACAACATTGTTAATGTTTTGAGAAATAATACACCTACTATAAGTAATCACCAATCCCACTAAAGCAAAGACAAAGAAAGAAAGAAAGAAAAAGGAAGACGAGGAAGAAAAACAGAATCGACTAAAATATAATTAATAATTAATTAATTGACTAAAACTTTAAAAAGTTAAAGTTTGTTTTACTTAACGACGCCATTGCAGCACATTGTTTAATTAAACATCAGTTATTTGATGTCATTGATTTGATAATACTTCAAAAGAAACACCCAGATACATTATCCATTAGAAGCAAGAGAATATTTATATGCACTTTCCCACAGACAGCTCAGCACATACCTTTGATATACCACTCGTGGGATACTGGTTGAGAGTGAAAAAAAAACCCCACGGTGGTTCCATCGATCCTCCGACCTAAGCCAGTGGTAGATCCAGAATGACATGAGGCGGAATGCCAAAGGAACTTTGGGGGAGGTTTGGAGGGTGGGGTGGGGGGTGGGATTGGGGGTGAAAATTAATATATAATAAAATGTTAACTGTCGCAAAATTTAGGGGGGGGGGGCCCGGGCCCCTGGCGCCCCCCCCCCCCTAAATCCGCCTCTGTAAGCACCTCAGAAGAGCGCTCTACCGACTGAGTTAATTCTCTCACCCAAAACTATACAAATTTATTAAAACGAAAGCATTTTTCATCTACAGCCTACAACGTCAAACCAGTGTGCTGGCATATTGCATGATTCTGCAGATAAGCTTCGTCCAAGCACGTGCGAAGCCATTACCGTCTAATTAACGTCTGCAGACAAGTCATCATCCAATTAAAGTTTGCGTATTAACGGCACACACGGAAGAAGTGTTCAACTGTTGTATTTCACCGTTT
>NC_054700.1:14245103-14332603 GCF_016097555.1 Gigantopelta aegis | reverse complement strand
ATCGCAGTGTATGAAAAAACACTACATTATAACTGCCGTCTAATAATGAACGTTTTGTCAAATCTGATAAACCTCCAATATTATATTAAATACTAATATATAACAGATAAGAAAATCTGGGGAGATATGGGGAGATATGGGGAGATCTGGGGAGATGCTAGTTAACTTATTCTCTTTTTCTTTTTGTTTTCAGAACTCTACAAAATACAGCTATTAATATTTGATTTAATCCAGGGATGAGTGCTGGAACAAGATTGTTCTTGTTTAATGGAATTTTGTTACCCACTTTGTCCATATTTGGATGTGTTGTGTGTGTGTCGTGTGTGTGTGTGTGTGTGTGTGTGTACGTGCGTGCGTGCGTGCGTGTGTGTGTGTGTGTGTGTGTGACGAAACAACAACAAAAACCCTCATAAAAACAACAACAACAACACTGAAAACAGCACACAAACCCCAACAGAAAACCCCCAACTAACCCACAAAGAAAGAACAACAAACAATAACAACCGAAAAGGGCCAAAGCAAAATTACCTCTTCGTCCCCGAATCCCACCCTCCCTGCCTCCCCTATCAAAATGAGACCTTTTTAATTAGTTGGATAGTAACCCACGTTTTTCATTAACTTGATAAAAGAGACTGTCATGTGTTTGCTGCCATTGAAAGATGTTTCCGACTAATCAAATATTTTAGCGACTAAAATTACATACTAAATATAGTTTGTTCTTTCGAATATCAGTGTCTGTATATTCGATGCGTTTCTGGTGGTTATGTTTATAAATAGCCGATATCGGATTTGGTCTTCCAATAATTTCATACAAAATTATATAGAAAGTTAAAAGTTTGTTTTGCTGAACGACACCACTAGAGCACATTGATTTATTAATCATTGCCTATTGGATGTCAAACATTTGGTTATTTTGACACGGCTTTAGAGAGAGGAAACCCGTTATATGTTTCCAGTTGGAGCAAGGGATCTTTTATATGCACCATCACACAGACATGGTAGAACATACCACGGCTTTTGATATACCAAACGTGGAGAGCTGGCTAGAACGAAACATAGCCCAATGTGGATCGATCCCAAACCAACCGCACATCAAGCGAGCGCTTTACAACAGCAATACGTCCCACCTCTACAATATATATATATATATATTAAAAAACAAAATGGAAGACCTATAATCCGTCCCACATCCCAGACCGCCTTTTTTCATTCTATGAAATTTACTACAAATTATTTATTTCTGAGCCGAATGTTTTCTAAACTGCACACAAAAATACATGTAGTATGTTTTTGTTATTTTCAAAACACTTTACTTTTCTTCTTACGTCAAACCAAACTGAAGTTATTTTTATAGAATGGGAGGACGAACTATAGCACAAACACTGGGACGACCAGAAACACATTAAATTTTAATATACACTATGATAGTATATGCAGAAAAATTAATTCAATATGTAATGTTAGTCATTTAAAACGTCTGATAGTCTGATGCTAACAACGGAAAACGCAGGACAGTTCTTTTAACAGTGAACCAGTTTCACTACAAACGTCATTCAGCTGGAGTTTACATATAACTGACTATTGCTAGAATTAAAGGGACATACCCTAGTTTTTAAACACTATATTTTTGTTATTATTATAGCCGTTTTTGACAACAGAAATCATACTTTACTTAGATGTTATGGTTTAGATTATCAACTTCCGTACATTCGAAGTGTTTTTGGTGTTTATACTTTCCCGCCACATCTTCTTACACTATGGTTTTACATAACTATATATAAATAATATGTTCATATACTTACCATTTGTGACACCCAATAGCCGATATGTATTTTTGTGCTGGGGTGTCGTTAAACAAACATTCAATCAATCAATCCTGGTGTTTTTAATATGCATATTTTTAAAAACGCATGTGCGCCTGAGAAGTAACAGTCGAATTTTAGTCTATACGTAGAGGGTATTTCACCATTTCAAAGTCACAGACTCATATTTTACTCAATTGTAACGTTATCCAAATGTGTTACAGGTTTGTAGATTAACTTAACTTGGTGTTAATTTTCACGGGTTGAAACTAGGATCTGTCCCTTTAAAGGCATATTGTCACAGACCACTGACCTATTTAAAGGCATATTGTCACAGACCACTGACCTATTTAATAGTCTAACAAAGTATTACCTGAACAAATATAATTTGATTTGTCCCTAAATGTACTTTATTCAACCATCTTCATAACCACCATACTCCATTTATTAATGACATTTTGTAAAAATAATTGAATTATGGCAATGGTCCATAATTGAAAAACTAAAATTGCCGAGAGGGATGACATGGAGTTCACTCCATCTTGGTTCAGTTAAGGTGATCCGATAGCTAGATTTGGTTTCCAACAATTAATGCAATTTTGATTTATTATCCATTTTTATAAAAATTAGGTCCTTAAATCTGTGACAGTATGCCTTTAATGAAACAATAAATAATAAATGCCGCAACTACTTGTTTTCATAAAAATATAATGCGATTCTTATTATAAGCGTACGAGACAGGGTGGGTGGGGCAGAGCAAAACCACAAATTCGGGCAAAAATGATAGAGATATTCGGGCAAATGTGCTATCATTCTACCCTCAAAATGAGTTATAATCCATGTAAAAATTATTTATAATTCGTTTGCAACCCTATATAGCTGTTTGGTGGTAGTAATACTAATATGAATAAACGTTGTTATCCAGATTCGGGCATTTTCGTTTTATTCGGGCAAAAACAAGCCTGCCCCCCCCCCCCCCCCCCCCCCTTACTAAATGGGAGCTCGTATGCCTATAATTCTTATATCTATATAACAAACGGAAGTATAGCAAATTATTCACAATGCCACATCACTGTACTGCAAAAACCTGTGATACAACCCAAGTGCAGTCAATATCCGGTATTTTTCTGGGCAAGACGTAGCCCGGTGGTAAAGCGCACGCCTGATGATCGGTCGGTTTTGGATCGATCCTCATCGGTGGTCTATTGGGTTATTTCTCGTTCCAGCCAGTGCACCACGACTGGTATATCATATGTATATCAATCATATGGTATACCATATGTTTGACATCCAATAGCCGATGATTAATAAATCAATGTGCTCTAGTGGTATCGTTAAACAAAACATATTTAACACACTTATATTCGGTATTTTAAATTGAAAGACGATTACAAATCCAAAAATGATCCATTTATGGATTTTGTGGACAAATATTATAGTATCAAAGGAAGTATAAGCAAGAACACGTAATCATCAATACCTCGCCCCCCCCCCCCCCCCCCCCCCACCACCACCCACATCGCTAATGAAAAGAAACCACACTCATTTGGATGGTAACAGAAAAAACGTTGAAAATAAAAAACTCCCTCATAGCAAAAGGCATTATTAGATCACTAAATATGTGTAGTAAATTTTAGGACAAGTAAAGTTTGTTTTATTTAACGACGCCACTAGAGCACATTGATTTTTTTATCTTATCATCGACTATTGGACGTCAAACATATGGTCATTCTGACACTGTTGTTAAGAGGAAACCCGCTGTCGCCACATAGGCTACTTTTACGGCAGGCAGCAAGGGATCTTTTATTTGCGCTTCCCACAGGCAGGATAGCAGAAACCATGGCCTTTGTTGAACCAGTTATGGATCACTGGTCGGTGCAAGAAGTGGTTTACACATACCCATTGAGCCTTGCGGAGCACTCACTCAGAGTTTGGAGTCGGTATCTGGATTAAAAATCCCATGCCTCGACTGGGATCCGAACCCAGTACCTACCAGCCTGTAGACCGATGGCCTAACCACGACGCCACCAAGGCCGGTAGTTATCTTAAACGGTTTCAGACTTGTGCTCCGGAAACACTGAATTTGGTCATTCCTGCTATTTGCTTCCATTGTAACAGAAACAGTAATAAAAAGAAACAAAACTCCTTTGTAATAAAAGGTATTGCCAGATAACTAGACATATACATGTATGTGTACAACGTTTAATAAAGTGGTATGTGCTATCCTGTCCATGGGTGTGGTGCATATTAAAGATCCCTTGCTACTAACGGAAACATTTACCGGGTTTCCTCTCAAAGACTATATGTGGAAATTACCAAATGTTTCATATCCAATAGCCAGTGATTAATAAATCAATGTGCTCTAGTGGTGTCGTTGAACAAAATAAACTTTAAAACAAACTTTCTTGTTTCCATGGTAAAAACAAAACAAAATTGACAATAAAAACCCTCATAGCGAAAGACACTACAGGACTACTAGAGTAAAGGCATATTGTCACAGACCACTGACCTATTACATGACCTAACTAAGTATTACTTAAAAAAAAAAAAAATATTGATTTGTCCCTAAATGTATTTTATTCAACCATCTACGTAACCACCATACTCCACTTATTAATGATATTTTGTAAACATAATTGAATTATGACAATGGTCCATAATTCAGAAACTAACATTGCTGAGAGGGTTGACATGGATTTCACTCCATCATGGTGTAGTTAAAATAATGCAATAGCTAGGTTTGGTCTGTAAAAGTTAATGTAATTTTGATTTATTATTGATTTTTAAGGAAATAAGGTCCTTAAATCTGTGACAGTATGTCTTTAATATGTGTACAAAGTTTCATGAAGCTATCTTGAACGGTTTTGGAATTGGACACCGAAAAACGTGAATTTGGTGATTCTGGCTACTTGTTTCCATGGTAACAAAAAAGACAAAGAAAACTCCCTCATAGCGAAAGGTACTACAATATTAATATGTGTACAAAGTTTCATGAAGCTATCTTGAATGTTTTTTTTGTTTTTTTATGTGAAGCTCCGAAAACACTACCGGACTGCAGAGGGACGGACGGACAGACGGTACCCAATTTAATATCCCCTGCGAATTGTGTTGCAGGTGTAATAAATACCACACTCATTTTAATTTGAAATAATTTTTACGAAACTCATAAACACTAGCAAAAAACCCCCAAAACCCAACCAAACAAAACAAAACGAAATTAGGCCAAACAAAAAAATAGGTGTTTCCGATTGCATCCCCCCAAAAATTAGGGTAGGTAGGTAGGTATTTTTTTTTTTTTTTTTCTTAAATTGAATACTATCATAATAATAATAATAATAATAATAATAATAATAATAATAATAATAATTATTATTATTATTATTATTATTATTATTATTATTTATCATCATTATCATTATTGTTATTGTTGTTGTCATTGTTGTAGTAGTAGTAGTAGTAGTATTGGTATATGCACTGTTTGTGTATTTCCTTAAAGTAATGGGACATTTGTATTAATTTCGTTGTTCTTAATTTAAATACTTTATGCAAACATTTGAGATGCATTAATAATAAGACCTGTTGATTTAAGTGAAGACGAGAATTAAGCTGAATTGATACGATTATATTTAATCGAAATAACCTGTACCAAGGCTATTTTCGTACATTCGGTTACTTCCGTGACCGACTAAGCTGTTCGGTGGTAGCTAATCAGGGGAAGGAACTCTATTACAAAAGCTTTTCCATAATTTCTCGATGTTTTTCCGAAGGGAATTACATGTGCAAAATGTATGTATAATAGTACGTAAACAATGTGCAAGGAAGGAAATACTCTTGTTTGGTGATGTTGTCCTCTTTTATTTTTATTTTTACTTTTTTATTTTTTTTTATTATTATTATTATTTTTTTCATTTTTTTTTCAGTTCAAGAGAAAAAATTTTTGGGTCGGGTTGAGTAAAACTAGGGACGATCGGTCGACCGGAAACACACCTATTTTTTTGTTTGGCCTTAGCGGTGTCTCATCGTAAACTGTTAATAACAGTGTTATACAAGTATCGTGGTTTGAGAGATAAACTTAAATAAGTATTGTCTTGATAACATATATGTATAATTGTCTTAGCTCGTGAATAGGGGGCGGGGCGTAACCCAGTGGTAGAGCGCTCGCTTGATGCGCAGTCGGTTTGGGATCGACCCCCGTCAGTGGGCCCATTGGGCCATTTCTCGTTCCAGCCAGTGCACCACGACTGGTATACCAAAGGCCGTGGTATGTGCTATCCTGTCTGTGGGATGGTGTATATAAAAGATCCCTTGCTGCTAATCGGAAAGAGTAGCCCATGAAGTGGCGACAGCGGGTTTCCTCTCTCTATATTTGTGTGGTCCTTAACCATATGTCCGATGCCATATAACTGTAATTAAATGTGTTGAGTGCGTCGTTAAATAAAACATTTCCTTCCTTCCTTCCTTAGCTCGTGAATATTCGGAAGACCTTGAAGTTGCGATTGAATTCCGAATTCCTCACTCGGAACGTCTCGGCTGACATGAATAATTTATTTGATCAAGAAATTATATTCGATACCATTCGTATTAAAAAAAAGAGAGAAAAACAAGTTTATTGTTTTGTTGTTTAAGTTTAAAACGAAATAATTGCCTGTTTACCACAAATATGAAAGTCAGTTTTCCTTTGATTTTGGGGAAAACTTGTTAGACGGATTAATCCAAGATTAAAAACATATTAGTTAAAATTTATTTTATTATTCAGGTGTAAGTTATATTTACATACAGCTCCGCAGTGAATTTTATGAAATAAGTTACTTAAAAATAATTTTGTTTGACAAAACAAAATTACGATCGATCAACAAAACCCGCGAAAAGGCGAGATAAGCCCGATCACGTGGTTTCTTGTTGATTTGTTATCAGAACATGTCTGAAAAAAATAAAAGTAAAAATATGACTGGTCTTCGCACCATACAGGTTTCCATCCCGAACTCCAGATATCGTTCCTACGGCCCGGTGCAAAATGTTTTTAATGTGTCATTTGACAGGCTTTGGTAATCACAAACTTAATTAAAATTAAGAGTAAATATTATTTCTGTGTTGAAGCGACTGTAAAAAAGTCTAGAATTTGTTGTAGTCAGCTGAATCACGAAATCACGTGCAATCTGAAGTGAAGAGTTGGTTTAAAAAGAAAAACAAGGGCTTCAAGGTTTCCTTCTGCATCCACATCCTGCCCTACATAGATGGACAAGTAGAAATATTGGCGGACAAGTAGATTTTGTGGTATACCTGTCCGGTGGACAAATTTTTTTTTTTCTTATTTCTATCGCTGAAATAGGGCCTCAGCGAACTATATTATTTAAATTTGGACCAACTCTGGTCCACGAACTAATCGTTAAGAACAAACAATATACTATAGTCCAGCGTCCCACAGGTAACGCTTTTTTCATGCTGTGTAATTTACTACAAGTTATTTATTTCTGGGCCGATTATCGTCTAAATTGGACACAAAAATAGTATTTTTTAATTTTAATACCTTACTAATCCTCCCTTCCCCCTCCCCCCTCCCCCACCCTTCTCATCGCGGACCCGACCCCCGCCGCCACCCCGTGAAAGCGATAATCTCCTGGCCATTGTTAACTAAATATTTTTTAAATTTTATTTCTAAAACACTATCACTTTTCTTCTTATGTCAAACCAAACTGAAGTTATTTACAAAAAAATATTTTTGTAGGAGGTTGAGACGGACTATAGTATTCGGAACTATCCAACTCATATTGGATCTTACTGGTCATTTCAACCACGCGTCTTTGTCAATAGATCTAACTAAAGTCAGTGTTATCGTGTGACCTAATGACCTTTCTGTTAAACCAGTCAGCACAGTGTTGGCACTGACGTGCCAGTACAGTTGAACTAAAAGATCATCCCACATACAACACGCAATGGGGTGGGGAGCTAGGCTTCTGATACAGCTACAACTTGGTAAGACATTTTGACCGGGTTATTATCAAATTGATATCTACCAATGGAATTATCGTAGATGATATTTATTTACCAGGAAATATCAAAGAAAGCCGTGCATCTGTAGGTTTTATCTTGTTAAACATCTTGTTAAACACAGATTAAACAACATGTGGAGATACGAAATTGCACATTCGGTTAATTTAAATTGATAAATTTATACACCCCACGGTAGTGTTGATAGTCGATTGGACTTTCGTGATCGATCATAAGTTTGCATCAATTCTCGATCAATAATCTTTTAAATATGCATTATACTTTGGAGAATTTGAATCCGTATGCTTCTTTAGGTCAAACACTTTGAAAGTATAGTTGTTTTGTCTGCATGGCAAACACTACGAACAAATAAATATAAATAGTACGAGAGAGGTAAACCAAATTTGAATTATTGCTGGAAAAATTCATGATAATCTTTATATAATGTATAATTTTAACTTATTTTAAGTTTCCCAAGTAAATACTAATTAAACAACAGAAAAAACATTTAAATATAGTAAACGTTAATGTATTCATTATATCACCAAGGATGACACGTGCAGACAATCGTACGAAAATGGGTTGGTGGGAGGGAAGTGCTGGAACAAATCGTCAGTTCGGACAAAAAGTATAGGGATATTCGGGCAACATGTGCTTACCGGAGGCCTTTTTACCATGCATTTCCATTATTCTACACGCAAAATTAGTTGTAATACACGTGAAAATGCTTAGTGGTTCGTTTGCAACCCTATATAGCATGTTAGCAGTACTGATAATATGGAAAAAAAATGTTACCCAGATTCGGGCATTTTCGTTTAATTGGAGCAAAAACCAGCGTACAACCCCTCCCCTACGCCTATGCGCACAGAAATGGGAGCCCGTACGCATATGCACGCAGAAGGGAATTAACATCATATAGTATAGTCTATTTTACACGATTACGAAACATGTACCAGTAGATCTAACAGCATTGCGTGGACTCCCATGTCCAGGTGACATTTCATCTATAAATAACAATTTAAATATCGACCAATTACACTTCGCCTTTTATAGCGTTATTCGGGAGCATACAGCTAAAAATATCGGGCAAAACTATTTATGCAATAGGCGAACTTGTTTGTCTATTTCAACATTGAAAAAAACAGGGGGAAAAGTGCAGTAATAAACTCTGGATTGTATACTGGTATAAACAGATTTTATGGCTATACCATCACGTGTTTTTTTTTTTTGGTCTTGAATCGAATTTTATATAAAATTTTATATTGAAATTAGTTTCCGGCATACTTCGTAATCCACTGGAATCATTTCGTATAACCTCGGCATAATCTCGAATGTTTTCAAATTATTTTCAAATCACTGGCATGATTTTGCAAGTAAGGTTTTGATTGGTCGAATGAAAGGTCAACTGGACATGAGCTGCAACGGGTTGCTGTTAGATCCACATGTAATAATGGAGCTAATTTTAATTAGATTTGCGAGCAATGCTTGACAATCTCAATTATCGGAACATCACTACTCTACAGTGCAACACAATACAATGATAAAATACAAGCGAATTCCAGAACTTCAGAACAAAAATAGTCCATTCGGACACTGCTAAAACAATACGATTGTGGAAAAAGGCTGTGAAACAAATTTTCGTCAACCTTTAAAATCAATAGTATATAAAATGTGTTTCAAGATTTAGAGTGATTCAAACACCCTATAAAATAATTAACACTAAAAAGGTCTTCTTTTTTTTATTAACAATGCAAATATTGTTAAGACCACCTCTAGTGTCTTATTTAGCCTGTCTGATTAGGAAGCAATTTAGCAAAAAGTTGAAAGAATCAGGACATAATGATGTTAGTGTTTACCCCGGCTAGACAAACGGGTACATTCAAACTAAACATAACATGTCTTCGTATTTTAACATGCCGTTGTTTAGTCAACTTTGATCGAATTTAGGAAGCCTATTTTTTCTTAGATGCAGGTATCTGAAAATAGGTCTGAATTTCGAATGTCTTTGTTTTTCACTTACGCGCGTGTATATTACATGTATTTATAGAACCGAATTTACGAAGGAAGGAACTGTTTCATTTAACGACGTACTAAACCCATTTTATTTACGGTTATATGGCGTCAGACATATGGTTAAGGACCACACAGATATTGAGGGAGGAAACCCGCTGTCGCCACTTCATGGGCTACTCTTTTTGATTAGCATCAAGGGATCTTTTATATGCACCATCCCACAGACAGGGTAACACATATCACGGCCTTTGATATACCAGTCGTGGTGCACTGGCTGGAGCGAGTAATAGCCCAATGGGCCCACCGACGGGGATCGATACCAAACCGACCGCGCATCAAGCGAGCGCTTTAACACTGGGCTACGTCCCGTCCCCGAATTTACGAAACCTGTAACTACACATATTTACAATGCTTAAACGCCTGCGTCAAAGAAAAACAGGCTTCGTAAATTCGGCACTATATAACGTTTAAGCGCCTGCGTCAAAGAAAAACAGGCTTCGTAAATTGGGTCTTATAAGACAAAGAAAACAAGCTTTGTAATTTCGGCCCTTTATGTTCAAGTCCAACTCTGGTCCGAGGGTTTTGACATCCGTAGGAAGTCCTGAACCTGTTTTGAACTAAAAACAAAATCTTACCATGTCAAAAATCTGCGTTAGGGTCAGTCCAAATTTGACCACAACTGTTTTGGAAGCGTTGTAAACCGGCCGAGAATATATGTTGTATTTATCCAACAACATTTTAAGAAGTTTTTGTTCGTCGGGAAGTTTATGAGGCCGTCTGTGCTGCTTTTTTCTTCTCACTCGATCTGTGGAATTAAAAACATAAGCATAAAAAGAAAAACAGTTTTAAACCAAATGCAACCATAAAAAAAGACTTACCATATCAGTGATCTGAGTCAACGTCAAGCCAAACTGAACAGTCACGGTATGTGAAGCATTATATACGGGCCTAGCTCCGGGATTGTAGTCATTTAGAATTAAATTCAAAAGTTTCTGCTCGTCCGTGGGAATGCTATACACAATAACCGGAAATGACGTCATAATTATTAGCACGTGCATCAAGTTCGCTGACAGCATAGTCAGATGACGGAATCAACAGGTAAACATCCGCTAGGTGGATGAGGAATTTAGAAAACTTCATGAACAAAAAAAATGAAATCCACGTTTGGCGATGAAGATGAATAATTAAATATATAAAACAATAATTTATATGTATAAATTTATATATATATATATATATGTATTAGAAATACATTTTCGTTTCCATCAATATCCCGCGAACAGATTTATGTTTGAAGAAACGGCGCACTCAACCCATCCCGGTATATTCAGAACTTGCCGGATTGTGGTCGATCGAATCCGTGGTTTTACCCACACGTGTCATGCGCAAAGAAAACAGAAAAATCGTATCGTATATTCCTGACGAGAAGTTTCGATTCTGACGGCGCGTCTCTCGACATAGGCTTACCGGCGCGAGAGGGCGTTCTATGCTAGGGACAGACCGTGGCTATTGGCATACTGTTCAGCGGTCCGAGAAGGGCAATACAAGCTAATCGTTATTTCACAACGCTCCAGGGGAAAGAAAATGAAGCGGACGAAAACGGAGGAGAGAGAAAGAAAAAAAAAGAAGAAAAAAATAGAGAGACCGAGAAAGAAAAAAAGTAAATTGAAAACCGAATGAAATACTAGGTGAGACGGAAAGTACAGTTTAGGAGAATTAGATTAGCTTGTGGGACCAATAAAATGGCGCAGGTGGTTTTTTTTATTTATTGGATGGGCGTCACTGAGGAACGAATTAGGGAAGCTATAAAGTATAATTATTAGAAGTGTCGAAAGTGATGAGTAAATATGAAGGTTAGCACAACACAGATTTCCAGGGGTAAAAATGCGCATCGTCTCTAAACGTAGGTTTGAATGATATAGAACATACATAATCTAGATGTTCGGTTGGAAAAAACTGTTGCCCGGTCTGTTTGTATATATCCAAAAACGAATAATAACATTACAGATTGGGCACAAGTTTACCAACAGAACATCAAGATGCCATTAATTGTGGTTATGGTTCTCGGTGGTTTTTTTGCACCTGTTGAAGGAAAGGGAGAATAGTTGAGCGTGTTATTTATGAACTGAGACGACAGCATGCTCCCGCATATGATCGAAATGTATACTGATAGAAAGTAGGGCCTCCATGAGTCAAAAATATTGGACTCGGGTACTCGAAGGTTAAACTCGACCCGGACCCAAGTACCCGACACTTACACTAGATGATGTTGAGACAAAGGCATAATGAAACTATGAATGTTTAACGACACCCCAGCACGAAAAATACATCGGTGTCAAACTTTGGTAATGCAAACAAATAAAGTGATGATCAACATCAATATAAAAATTCAAGAGTTAAATAAAAACACAGTGCAAAGGACTAAAGTAAAATAGCATTATGCATCTTAATTCCAGTGCTGAACATGGATGCCAAATCATGCCATTGTATTGTATTGCATTGCACACATTCTCATAGCACTGTGATGTAACCGGCGGCAAGCATATGGCAAAATGACGTAAACATATAATTAAATAAGAATGTTCGTCCTTGCACGGTGCTTGAACCTTAATTGAATATAGTCACATTAATGTGTTATCCTATTCTATTATATGCTTTGCACGGGTACTCGAGTCCTGCGAACGGACTCGAGTCTTGCTAGACTCAGCCCTTGCCCGAGTATTAGAGTACTCGTGGAAACCCATCTTCATAAATCAAGGCTAATATTCGTTCCTCGTATTCAGCCTTGATACATATCGTCAAGAAATCGTGCCACAAAATGCTTAAATTTCATTGGATGCGATGAGATCTTATTGCAACGAATCGCAACGCTCCTTATAGATTTCCTTGTTATTGTAAACAAAGATGGCAGCGTCAGCGTCCGGCGGTTAATTTTTGATATTGCTTTCAAGATTGACACGTTACCGATGATGTGATTGGTCAGCGATGTCATCGTGTAAGGGACGTAATCGGTGCTACAAATGTTCTTTCAATAGAGGGCGCTAGTAGTGGATATCAGTAATCTTGACTACATGTATCAAGGCTGAATACGAGGAACGAATATTAGCCTTGATTTATGAAGATGGTGGAAACCCTATTGGAAAGACATACGGGAACACCTGGGATTGTAGACCAAATGTAATTCACTGTTTATTTCATACAAAGTTGTAATGTGGGATTGAACGTCAGTAGTGTTGAACTGACCTCCAGTAACACGGTCACCTTAAGACACCATATGGGATGAGGGTTTTGGTTACAGCTGTATTTGCTGTTACCGATTTGTGTGATCCCTTATTTCTTTCAATCAGCATATGAAAGGCACTTGGCCCTCTTATAACAGTGTATGGAATGTGCACCTACACTTGTTAGATGCACTAATGGTTCATGGATTTAGTAAAGATAAGGCAAAACAAAATAAATTTCTGGTCTCTGGTCAGAGCGCGCGGCGAATTTTTTTTTAATTTCCCGCGGTATGACGTTGATGTACCAGTCGTGGTGCACTGACAGGAACGAAAAATAGCCCAATGGGCCCACCGACGGGTATCGATCCCAAACCGACTGCGCATCAAGCGAGCGCTATACCACTGGGCTACAGCCCTCTACAACCAATCAAAACAAACAAAACTATGAAACAAACGCAAACAAAACAGAAGACACACCTCCTTACGAAAAACTACGTCTACGATTACAGGAACATCAGATTTTCAACAGAAGGCAATTATAAATTACTATAATGAGAATAAAAGTAAGAAAAGCTATGGAAATATTCAGATTCTTACAGAGATATGACATAACTTCAAAGCATGCCATCATGTACATAATTGTATTACCGTCTACTAGGCTAATGGAGACGATGACAATGTAACCACATGAACACAAATTATGATAATGAGATGTATGCAAATCGAGAAGAGGCAATCATAAATTATTATAACACGGTCAAGTGTAATTTCTCAATTATTTAATTTTAGCCAGCCTGTTGGGCTCCCTGACTAAAGTACTGTCGGAAATAAAATAAAAATGATTTTCGTCGATTATTTCTTACATATTAAACAGCCAAGTAAATATTTTGTAAATATCTATTTAATGATAGTCTACCTAATTTAGCATTTACTTGTTTTGGCTCTCATTGATGTAGAAGGTGGTGTTTACTCTTGAAATTAAAAGAAAGATGTCGGTAAACAGGTAATTTGTGTACTTTATTAGAACAGACTATAACAAATTTTGGTCAAGACGTGTCAGTTTCATTGCTGTTACAATATGTGAGGGACCGTTTCTGATGAGGGTTTACCCCTATCCCTCTCCAAAACTAAATATTTGTAGAGACATTTATAAGTAACTTTTGAGCAAAACTGTCAAGAACTATTCTGAGTTTGTGATCTATTATACCGGTATTAAAGGTGCTATCTCAAAGTTGCATAATGACAGCTATTTCAAATCATGTTTTTATTAAGTTTTGCTTTAACATTTAAAGACTACACCTTTAACTATATGTCCATAAATGATTATAAGAAATAATTTTATCTACTAGTAGAAAAGAAATTTTTATTGGAGAATCTTTGTCACTAACAGATGCTCACATATAACTTCTAATATAGCACCTTTAAGTGGTTGCAAGATTGTGTAAATTTCTAATGTATTTATATTCACTAAATATGCTAGTCATAATTAATAATTTATGCTGCAATTCAAAATAATCAGTTAACTTGCAGTTTTAAATAAAAAGTTTATTTAAGGGTAAATGGAATTGACACATATTATCAAAACGTGTTATAGTCTGTTCCAATAAAGGTAACAAATATCCTGTTTACTGACATATTTATTTAAATTTCAAGAGTAAACACCACCTTGTACATCAATGAGAGCCCAAACAGGTAAATGCTAAATTAGGTAGAGTATCATTAAATAGATATTTACAAAATATTTACTTGTCAGTTTAATATGAAAGAAATAATCAACGAAAATCAGTTTAAAAAAAAAAAATCCGACACTACTATAGTTACTGAGTGTTACGCCATTCCTAAAGGAATAATCGATTCAGCGTTTCCTTGGGCTGCGTTCAGCAAATGCGAGCAACTCCAACGTTCGCTATTTCTATGGTTTCTGTATTAAAATGTCTGTCCGGCTGATCTGAGCCCAGTTTTGGATTCAGCGATAGCGAGGGACGCTAACGTTCGCGAACTGTTTGACTGGTGTCATTTGATTTAAAGGGACATTCCTGAGTTTGTTGCATTGTAAGATGTTTCCGACTAATAAAATATATCTACGATTAAGCTTACATATTAAATATATTTTCTTGTTTAGAATATCAGTGTCTGTATATTCAATGTGTTTCTGGTCGTCTTAATATTAGTAAGAAGCCCACACTGGATTCTGTCTTCAAATAATTTCGTACGTACGAAAAAATTATATTTTAGGAAATAAAATTTAATTTAACCTAGTAAAAATATTAGGACGATCAGAAACACGTTTAATATACAACCACTAATGTAATTACAATCGTTAAAAAGGTTCTGTTAGTCGATGACATCTTAAACGTTGCAGCAAACTGTCCCTTTAATGTGAAGAGTATGAACCAACTTAGATAACATTGCCCTGTTTTTTTGCCATGAATAGAAGAGTTGGCGTGAGCAAGCACTTGCGCCCATGACAGGCGTGTGCTACAACAGCTTGTTCTGAACGTGCACGTAAATCACTACCGCACTTACTCCTGCTTTTAGGGACGTAACCCGTTAGTAAAGTGCTCGATTGTTGCGCGGTCGGTCTAGGATCGTTCCCCATCGGCGGGCCCCATTAGGCTATTTCTCGCTCCAGTCAGTGCACCGCCAATGACATATCAGTGGCCGTGGTATGTGCTATTCTGTCTATGGGATGGTGCATATAAAAGATCCCTTGCTACTAATGGAACAAATGTAGTGGGTTTCCTTTCTTTAGACTACGTCAAAATTACCAAATGTTTGACATCCAATAGCCGACGATTAATAAATCAATGTGCTCTAGTAGTGTCGTTAAAAAACCCCACCCTTTTTTAACATTGTCCTGTTCAGTCTGGCTGAACTCGTCACGGGTCTGGGTGAGTTGTTTGCCGAAGTGTCGGAAAATAAGTTACATAATGTTTAAATGTCTGCGAAGCGAGAGAAATAGCTAATTGCTAATTTGTCACTGAACTGAACTGAACATTTATTTCTCTCAGGCCGTAATCCACGGCATATGAGGAACAATATATAATACAACAATTCACACTTTTTAACAAGATGACAGAGTAAAACTATTCACATAAGTGGGAATATAATTATAAATAATTGGTTTGGGTTTGCATACACAATAATAATACAATAAAGCTAGTGAGCCGGAGGGCTTGAAAGTATTCATGTATGTTTTACAAAATATTGCAAGTTTTCGGAGGACACCAGTTTTTTTACAATTAAATAATTCGTGAAATTTATATGTGTTTGGTTTGGATCGATAATATTTCGGTATATATTGAAGTCTGAATTGGTTAAAATATGGGCAATGTAAAAATATAATGGAATTCCTCTCCGATGTCGTTAGTGTAAAAAAACACAATCTATCATGTAATGGTTTACGTATCCATCTACCTGTCTCTATTGGAAGATATACTCTAAAACGTAACAATGGGCACCAATGTTTTTTTTTCTAATAAATTTAAATAATTTTCGAATGCTATACTGCTTTTAAATATTTTGTAACAAGATGCTTTCGATGAAGTGTCAAATGACTGGTCTATGAGTTCTCGTTGAAATAAACATTTTCAACAATGAAGCCATATGTATGTGCAACCAATATTATCTAAAATTGTTTTATAAAAGCTACCATTTGTGACATAAAAATGTGTATTATATCATTCAATAACATTCTGTACAACTAATATTGGACTGCTTCCCATAATCGTACTGTTATATCTACCGGGAAGCATCCAAGTTCTCCATACCATATATAATGGGGTGTCGGCAATGGTAATATTTGCTATACAATTTTCTATGCAGGACAGATTCATCCGTATAAAGCAATAGGTAAAACCATACAATCGAATAATTTAAGTTGGGCATTGAATGGAAAGATGGCAACGTTTTCCTTGTCAAGTGTAAAATACCACCTTCAGGAAACCTGGATAATCGTGTTATGAGACATCAACCAGCTGTGGTCCTGTTTCGTGGGTTTGTCATCCATGGACGTGGGTCGATGATCATGTTTTAGCCTCAGTGGTTAGTCTGTGGCCCATTGGGCTATTTCTCGTTCCAGCCATGGCACCATGACTGGTATATATATATATATATATATATATATATATATATATATACCAAAGGCCGTGGTATGTGTTATCCTGTCTATGGGATGGTGCATATAAAGGAACCCTTGCTACTTATGGAAACAAGACTTAGCGGGTTTCCTCTCTAAGTCAAGTCTATATGTCAAAATTACCAAATGTTTGATATCCGATAGTGCTCTAGAGGTGTCGTTAAACAAAACACACTTTTAGCCTCAGTGGTGTAATGGTTAAGGAGTTTTGTTTACAGGATTTGTATAAATAATGCAAATTGGCCAAAACGTTTTACCTATAAATGTAAAGATTACATCTTTAACAATATGCTATTAATAAATTACCACTAATTAATTTCACTATAACGTAGCTATGTTCAAACACCTATATTCTTCTCTTTTTGGGGGAGGGGTGGGGGGGTGGGTGGGTGGGTGTTAAATGAGTTATTTGTGCGCGCGCGCGCGCGTATGTGTGTGTGTGTGTGTTTAAAAAAATATTATTCTTATTATTTATATTGTGTTTGGATTTTGGTTTTAAAGAATTTAATCGCTCATCGCGGATTGATTGTCTATATTACATGTACAGTATGTGTATATCATTTATTGTGGATAACCTTTTATTAAGAAATCTGGACATAATATTTTTGCGATATTTGTTTTAAATGAACGTTCCACATTCATTATAAATATGTGGAGATAACTGTCTGTTCTCTCCTTATTTAAAACACATTGATAATTAATCATCGCCTATTTGAAGGAAATGTTTTATTTAACGACGCACTCAGCACATTTTATTAACGGTTATATGGCGTCAGACATATGGTTAAGGACCACACAGATATTGAGAGAGGAAACCCGCTGTCGCCACTTCATGGGCTACTCTTTTTGATTAGCAGCAAGGGATTTTTTATATGCACCATCCCACAGACAGGGTAGTACATAACACGGCCTTTGATATACCAGTCGTGGTGCACTGGCTGGAACGAGAAATAGCCCAACGGGCCCACCGACGGGGATCGATCCCAGACCGACAGCGCATCGAGCGAGCGCTGTACCACTGGGCTACGGCACACTCCTTATCGCCTGTTGTATGTCAAACAATTGATCATTGTAAAACGTTGTCTCCAGAGATACTTCAAGTAACACACTACGTTTTGTATTTAGTATCAATGGATCTTTTATACGCACGTTCCCACAGACAGGACAGCACATACCAATGCCTTTCGTATTACTAATCATGGAGATGGTAAATACCCAATGAGTTCATGATCACTTATTGCTCCACAGGGGAGGGGGAGGGGGAGGGGAGGGGAGGGGAGGGGCATCCTCTAAATATATAGGTCTATTTTATATGCATTATGTTGGGGAACTGCCAAGCAAATAAAATGAGTTGGTTTATGGCGAGTAAAAAAACCCTATATTCTTTTGTACTGTCAACCAGTGTAACATAATTATTAAATAATATTTATATGTGCCGGAGTTGTCATTCAACTGCAATGGTGAACATGTGTTTTGGTGTACTCTCCATTAAAGAGACATTCCTGAGTTTGCTGCATTGTAAGAAAGAAAGAAAGATATGTTTTATTTAACGACGCACTCAACACATTTTATTTACGGTTATATGGCGTCAGACATATGGTTAAGGACCACACAGATTTTGAGAGGAAACCCGCTGTCGCCACTACATGGGCTACTCTTCCGATTAGCAGCAAGGGATCTTTTATTTGCGCTTCCCACAGGCAGGATAGCACAAACCATGGCCTTTGTTGAACCAGTTATGGATCACTGGTCGGTGCAAATGGTTTACACCTACCCATTGAGCCTTGCGGAGCACTCACTCAGGGTTTGGAGTCGGTATCTAGATTAAAAATCCCATGCCTCGACTGGGATCCGAACCCAGTACCTACCAGCCTGTAGACCGATGGCCTGCCACGACGCCAACGAGGCCGGTACATTGTAAGATGTTTCCGACTAATAAAATATTTCCACGAATAAACTTACATATTAAATATATTTTCTTGTTTAGAATATCAGTGTATGTATATTCAATTTGTTTCTGGTCGTCTTAATATTTGTAAGAAGCCCAAACTGGATTTTGTTTTCAAATAATTTCGTACATACGAAAAAATATACTTTAGGAAATAAAACGAAATTTAACCTAGTACAAATATTAGAACGATCAGAAACACGTTTAATATACAGCCACTAATATATACAGCCAGAAAAATATATTTGATATGTTATTACAATCGTTACAAAGTCTCTATTAGTCGATAACATCTTAAATATTGCAGCAAACTCAGGAATGACCCTTTAAGTGTGATGTTTATGAAATACTATAAGGTAAGAATCGAAACAGCCAATACATTACAGACTGTTTGATTTAAAACAAATAAAAATATCCCAGTAAATAAATTGGAAGGGATTTATTTTTATATATTTAAACACATACACACGAAAAAGTTTACCACCGTAACTGTAATATATTGTTCATATTGAAAACAACAACAACAATAAACCCAGTAGTAGTATTAAAATATAAGACCTAAAACATGTAAAAAAAACCCCGCTTCAACAAACCCCAAGATACCGATTTAAGTAGTTGAGTAAAAGTGTTAAAATATGTATATGTTTATGAGTGATGTGTTCTGCTGTGTTTTAATATAGTGTGGGGTATAGGCCGTGGCGTCGTGGTTATGATGGAAATAATGGTTGTGTGTTTGGGTATGTATGTTGGTATGTATGTGTCCGTGTTTACGTGTCTGTGTGTTTGTGTGATCGTGTTTGTGAGTGTGTTTGTGCATATAAATGTCTGTGTGTGCGTACATGCGTGTGTGTGTGCGTGTGTGTGTGTGTGTAAAATCTACTATATTGTTATAAATATATTACATACATTGTTATTTCTATACTTGATCATTAAAACTCTAGTGGTGTCGTTAAACAAAACAAACGTTAACTGTCTATCAACATATATTAATGCGATAATATATAATAATAAAAATTCATTATATACGAAATATGATTATATAAAAATTAATTATTCATGAACATTTTTATACGTATTTTATAGCAATATTCAACACATTAAATTTAACTTCCTGTGTGATATTTCATACTGAAGTATTATTTGTATTCAATATTTACTTCCTGTTTGATCTTTCCTACTGAAGTATTATTTGTATTCAATATATACTTCCTGTGTGATCTTTCCTACTGAAGTATTATTTGTATTCAATATTTACTTCCTGTGTGATCTTTCCTACCGAGGTATTATTTGTATTCAATATTTACTTCCTGTGTGATCTTTCCTACTGAAGTATTATTTGTATGCAATATATACTTTCTCGGTGATCTTTCCTACTTAAGTATTATTTGTATTCAATATATACTTCCTGTGTGATCTTTCCTACTGAAGTATTATATATTTACTTCCTGTGTGATCTTTCCTACTGAAGAATTATTTGTATTCAATATTTACTTCCTGTGTGATCTTTCCTACTGAAGAATTATTTGTATTCAATATTTACTTCCTGTGTGATCTTTCACACTGAGGTATTATTTGTATTCAATATTTACTTTCTGTATGATCTTTCATACTGAAGTATTATTTGTATTCAATATTTACTTCCCGTCTGATCTTTCATACTGAAGTATTATTTGTATTCAATATTTACTTTCTGTATGATCTTTCATACTGAAGTATTATTTGTATTCACTATTTACTTCCTGTGTGATCTTTCATACTGAAGTATTATTTGTATTCACTATTTACTTCCTATGTGATCTTTCATAGTGAAGTATTATTTATATTCAATATTTACTTCCTATGTGATCTTTCCTACTGAAGAATTATTTGTATTCAATATTTACTTCCTGTGTGATCTTTCCTACTGAAGAATTATTTGTATTCAATATTTACTTCCTGTGTGATCTTTCACACTGAGGTATTATTTGTATTCAATATTTACTTTCTGTATGATCTTTCATACTGAAGTATTATTTGTATTCAATATTTACTTCCCGTCTGATCTTTCATACTGAAGTATTATTTGTATTCAATATTTACTTTCTGTATGATCTTTCATACTGAAGTATTATTTGTATTCACTATTTACTTCCTGTGTGATCTTTCATACTGAAGTATTATTTGTATTCACTATTTACTTCCTATGTGATCTTTCATAGTGAAGTATTATTTATATTCAATATTTACTTCCTATGTGATCTTTCATACTGAAGAATTATTTGTATTCAATATTTATTATAGAAAAACTGATTTCGCCTATCAGTAGTCAATATCGACAAACGACGTTGTCAAATCGGTTATAATCATAAGAAAAACAAGATCCAATCATGTTTCTTAACGACCAATTAATTCAAACTCCACGACTATCCGCGTACAGTTCTATCTCCACAGCTAAACGTTTGGAATACGCGACCGGCCGAGCCATTTATAAATACTACTCTCTAACTCCCGCTCTCCCATTCGTGGCCTCAGTCTCTTGCAAGCCTAACATGACATAAGGGGGCTGTATGAAAGTGTCCAAATTAATGAATAAATTACACAAGAATTCCCTCCAAATCCTTCCTAACGATCCATGTAATACGATGTGTCGATCAAACAAATCAATGCCAGAGCTTGGTTTAATAGTAAGGGACCGTCTCGGTCGTTTACTTAAGTGCGCCACTTCTCATGAATAAAGATGGTGCTCTGTAATTTGGTGGCGTAATTTAGGCAAGGGATCGCCGAAGCAATGCGGAATTTAAGAAACAGAAGGTCTGCATGTATATTCCGCGAAGCTGTGCGCACCGCCACTACGAGAATAATTGTCTCAATTGCGCAGCTTGGCAAGCTGTGATATATTTGTGTGTGTGTGTGTGTGTGTGTGTGTGTGTGTTATATTTAAAAAAAGACGGGTAGAAGAAAACTATTAAGCATCAAGTGCCCCTTATCAGTTGGAAGAAGCAGAGTTAGCTTAACGGTAAATGTCTCTGCCTTGCATTTCAGCGACAGTGAGCGAAAGTTAAAAGTTTGTTTCGTTTAACAGCACCAACTAAAACATATTGACGTATTTTAATCATCGGCAAATGGATGTCAAACATGTCAAACATCTAGGGCCGAATTTACAAGGCTTGTTTATATCTTACACATACATTTACAAAGAAAGAAATGTTTTATTTAACGACGCACTCAACACATTTTTTAAATTTACGGTTATATGGTGTCAGACACATGGTTAAGGACCACACAGATTTTGAGAGGAAACCCGCTGTCGCCACTTCATGGGCTACTCTTTCCGATTAGCAGAAAGGGATCTTTTATTTGTGCTTCCCACAGGCAGGATAGCACAAACGATGGCCTTTGTTGAACCAGTTATGGATCACTGGTCGGTGCAAGTGGTTTACACCTACCCACTGAGCCTTGCGGAGCACTCACTCAGGGTTTGGAGTCGGTATCTGGATTAAAAATCCCATGCCTCGACTGGGATCCGAACCCAGTACCTACCAGCCTAACCACGACGCCACCGAGGCCGGTCATACATTTACAATGAATTAAACACCTGCGTTTAAGAAAAAAAACCCAGACTCCGTAAATTCGGCACTTTTTTCTTCAGCATCTAAGGATATTTTATATGCACTTCCCCACAGACAGGACAGTACATACCATGGAGTCTGATATCCCAACCATGGGGCACTGGTTGGAACGGGCAAAACACCAATCAGAGAATGGGTCCACTGAGGGAGTTTGATCCTATGATCGAAATATCTCTAGCAAAAAAAAAGGAATGGATCGCCTAGGCGTGTGAAGGAAATTACGAAAGGAATGAAAACAAAAGTTTTGTTTTGTTTAACGACACCACTAGAGCACATTGATCGATTAATCATCGGCTACTGAATGTCAAATATTTGGTAATTATAACAAATAGTCTTAGAAAGGAAACCCGCTACATTTTTCCATTAGTAGCAAGGGATCTTTTATATGCACCATCAGACAGACAGGATAGCACACGCCACGGCCTTTGATCTACCAGTCGTGGTGCACTGGCTGGAACGTAATGCGATAAATTACGTTTACGGATTCTGGATTATGGAGAGCGAAGTTCTAAGATGATTTGAATCATGGTCCAACGGAAAAAGAGATGATAATTAGCTTTGAGTAGATAAAAACTAAACTGAAATAAAAACAAAACGTAAAACAGTTTCGTTTCTGGGTTATTAGAAGTTGTATTGAAATGCATGCAATAGTGAATGACGGTGTGGAATAATGTAGTTGCATTACATACGTTTGACAAAAAAACCAAAAAACTATTAGTGTAAGCAGAATCGTATCTATTAATCTGTCGGACTGGTATTTCTGTCACCGCCAAAAAAGGAATAAAAGTAGAAAGTAGATGTCCTAGACCCCGCATCCCCCATCAACCCCCCCCCCCCCCAAAACAAAAAAACCAACAAAACCCCCAAAAAACAAACAAAAAACAAAAAAACAAAAACAAAACAACAACACACAAACAAAGAAAAAACAACAACTACGGTTCCTAAGAAATGGAAGGAAGGAAGGAAATGTTTTGTTTAACGACGCACTCAACACATTTTATTTACGGTTATATGGCGTCGGACATATGGTTAAGGACCACACAGATATTGAGAGAGGAAACCCGCTGTCGCCACTTCATGGGCTACTCTTTTTCGATTAGCAACAAGGGATCTTTTATATGCACCAACCCACAGACAGGATAACACATACCACGGCCTTTGATATACCAGTCGTGGTGCACAGGATGATGGGCCCACCGACGGGGATCGATCCCAGACCGACCACGCATCATGCGAACGCTTTACGACTGGGCTACGTCCCGCCCCTCCCCCCCCCCCCCTCCACCAACAAATGGTTGACCAATGGTTACTCGTCCAACGACTTTCATTCATTTTACACCGGTTTGTTACAATTACGTCCGAAGATTGAGGAAGTCGGTTCATTAAGACACGTCGAGTGCTCATAAATGAAACTGATACGCTCAAAGCAGCGAATGATGATAAAAAAAAATTGTTTGGCTTCCTCGCGGATATTGGCACATTTTTATCGCTTTGCAAATTGCACATAACCTTGTTAGCACAGAGTTGCAGATAACTTTTAATATAGTATTTCAACTGCGCATATCAACATTTTTATTGACTATATTTAGTTAACAATGGCCAGGAGATTATCGCTTTCACGGGGTGGCGGTGGGGGTCGGGTCCGCGATGAGAAGGGTGGGGGGGGGAAGGGGGAGGGGGAGGGGGAGGGGGAAGGGGGGATTAGTAAGGTATTAATAAGCTATACATGCGGACGAGATACCATTCTGTCTCTATTATTTGAATGGGGCGGGACGTAGCCCACTGGTAAAGCGCTCGCTTGATGCACGGTCGGTTTGGGATCGATCCCCGTCGGTGGGCCCATTGGGATATTTCTCGTTCTAGCCAGTGCACCAAGACTGGTATGTCAAAGGCCGTGGTATGTGCTATATATCTGGTGGATGATGCATATAAAAAATTCCTTGCTACTAATGGAAAAAATGTAGCGGGTTTCCTATCTAAGATTATATGTCAAAATTAAATAAAATTACCCAATGTTTGACATCCAACAGCTGATGATTAATAAATCAATGTGTTCTAGTGGTGTTGTTAAACAAAACAAACTTCTTCTATTATTTGATTGCATTTGTATTAATACTAGTATACTATTGTCTCACTACAGGTTATGTATCATGTTCTTCAGATACCGTTGTCCCCGCAGGTGGGCCCATTGGGCTATTTCTCGTTCCAGCCAGTGCACCACGACTGATACACCAAAGGCCGTGGTATGTACTACCCTGTCTGTGGTCTATAACCATATGTTTGACGCCATATAACCGTAAATAAAATGTGTTGCGTGCGTCGTTAAATAAAACATTTCTTTCAGATACCGTTGTGTAATGGTCTCAGAGGCCAATTTTTCATGATTTTGTACCACCCAGAGGGACAAAGACTCATAGTTTTTTTTGATAGCTCTATGCATGTAGATAATAAAATGAGGTGATAGCCTTCCGTATCGAGTAGCTTTCTGTCATTTTCACCCTGAAAACTGAATAGTGTGCGAAAAAAATCCCGAAGCAAATTTTGGGAGTAGGGGAAACTTAATTTGGAATAACTTTCCTTAGAATCACCCTATCTTAATAATTCACCACTCAAAATGTGTGTTTTGAAACCCTCTAAGGATTACATATCATAATATGCAAATGAACCACAAAAGTAGATCATCAGAGGTCAAAAGGTCACCGATTATAAGTCAAGCTCACAATTTGCGGATTTCAGCTTTTCCTCGTTATCTATTAGCACATTTGCCAAAATCAGGCATAGAAATGGCTGGAAACTGCGTCAGAAGGTATTTCCAACCATTTAAAGGTATCCACGTTCAACCATGTAGAAAAATATTGAAACGGAACCAAACGAGCCAAGTAATACAGTTCTGCTCTGTTCCGCGAGAATTCATTATAATACTAAGTTGCCGAACGGAAATTACAGGAGGAAAAAAAAAGACTAAATGTGTTTAATTTAACGATGCACTCAACACATTTTAATTAGGGTTTTTATGGCGTGGCACATGTGGTTAAGGACCACACAGATATAATGAGACAGGAAATAGGCTTCCGCCACGCTACTGTATTCGATTAACAGCAATATATCTTTTATAAGTACCATCCCACAAACAGGGTAATACATACCACGGCCTTTGTTACACCATTTGTGGAGCACTGGCTGGAACGAGAAATAGCCAAATGGACCCAACGACGGGGATGAATCTTAGACAGACAGCGCATCAAGCGAACGCTTTACCACTGAGCTACGTCAGGCCACGTTACTGGAAGGAGAACTGGCGACGATTTCGAAGAAGAAGAAGAAGAAGAAGAAGAAGAAGAAGAAGAAGAAGAAGAAGAAAGAAGAAGAAGAAGAAGAAGAAGAAGAAGAAGAAGGAGAAGAAGAAGAAGAAGGAGAAGAAGAAGAAGAAGAAGAAGAAGGAGAAGGAGAAGGAAGAAGAAGAAAGGAAGAAGAAGGAGAAGGAGAAGGAGAAGGAGAAGGAGAAGAAGGAGAAGGAGAAGGAAGAAGAAGAAGAAGACGAAGGAGAAGAAAGAAGGAGGAGAGGAAGAAGAAGAAGAAGACGAAGAAGAAGGAGGAGAAGAAGAAGAAGAAGAAGAAGAAAAAAAGAAGAAGAAGAAGAAGAAAGAGACAACAAACGAACAAGTAAGCAAGAATAATAATAATAATAATAATAATAAAAAAAAGAGAGGAAAAATGGAAAAGAGAAAGAAAAAGAGATGAAAGGGAAAAAGATTTCGAAAACGATAAGGAGGTAAAGAAGAATCAGATATAATAGAAGATGATAATACAATACATACATACATACATACATACACACACACACACACACACACACACACACACACACACATGTATGGTATATTAATAATAATAATAATAATAGATTTTTATTTCAGATCAGAGATCCATAGAACATATATAAACATCACATACAAAACTGATTACATAATATACAGCAGCTTGTGCCAGCGATTTACACATACAGATTTGACGTACACAGTTGTACACCGCAGGTGGGCAAGTAGGTCGTTTGAAGTTGTTTCGATTCTGCTCTTCAGCGAATATGCTGTTGAGCGAAGTAAAGCGCCAAAGCCTTTTACTCGATAACTGACAAACATCTTGCTGGCACTGTATGGTCGTCGTTGTCCGATCATCCATCGGTATGCATTATTATAACATATGTTAAGATCCTTCATGGTATCCTGCGTAAATTTCACCCATAATGCACCCGCGTACAAATTACTACAATAACTCACAAATAATTGTGTTTTAACAGATTCTGAACATTTTGCAAATCGCCGCAACAACATGTTTGCACGTACACAAAGGGCTCTATACTGTCGTTTAATGTCTTTATCGTCTTTCATGTTTTTGCATATAATATGACCTAGATATTTATAATTGTCAACAAATTTCAGTACATCACCACACAAATATATCGAAGGCACTATGGGGAATGGTTATATGATAATAGTGGATTAATTGGGCAAACATTACAACCGGTAGTTCAGTATTACAGTAGGTTTTTATGACCACCAAAGATCTTGAAGGACGATTGGGGTCAAAAGTAAAAGTTGAAAGTTGACATTTTTTATCAGCAAATCGCAAAATTCAAACAATAAAAATGACTAAAAACAAAACAATAAAAACTGTATGATCAACAGAATTAAAAAGATTGACAGAAATAATGTTCCACAGTGATTAATCGACCTTCCTGGCAATTGTCAAAATTGAGAATGACACCCCACGCACGTGTACGGGACAACTGCATGATACACGTGCAAACTATGAAATGTGTTTCGGTGTGTTGATAAACAGACCTGAACGTTCTTTACTAGGATGTCTGTGGTCAAAACGTATGTTCGTTCTAATAGTTGATATTAACATTAATATTTCAGGTTCCTCTACTGTTTTTTTGAAGAGTATAATATTATATATATACAGTGAAAACTCTCAAGACCGGACCCTCTGTCAATCAGAATTCCATCAAAACCGGATGTTTTACAGAGTCCCTTTCTAAAAACCAGGACAGGACAGAACTTAACCTCACTAAACCGGATTCCTCTTAAAACCGGACATTTGTCTTGGTCCCATGAGTGTGTGTGTGTGTGTGTATATATATATATATATATATATATATATATATATATATATATATATATATATATATATATATATATATATATATATATATATATATAATCACTGCTTAAATCCACTTACATTCAAGCATAACGTTCCTGACACGAAATCGGCTTATGGAATGTCCGTCTAGGGCCGATAATACATTAGTCTGAAAGCGGAAACCTATAGTCGCCACATAGACTACTTCTAGCAATAGTTATAAGCAGCAAATTAAAATATCTTTTATATATGCATCCGCGGAAGACAATGGCTACAGTTAATCTAGCACTGCCACATATATCCAATGCTACAAATATATGGCATCTTTGTTTGGTTCTGTCCCTGTCGGCTATTCTGGCGCAGATCAGAATTCATGCCCATGGTAGACACGCCTGAATCTTCAGAGGATAAGGGTAGCTAATAGAGGTTTACTTCCCTACTTCCCTTAGGTATTGTAACTGAATGCTGTTGAACATGACAGAACTGGGTACTGTCACCCCCCTCGTCAGCTTGCCCCCCCCCTCCCCCGCAGATAAGGCCCTGCAACATGTCACTCGGTCTGTAGAGATCATCACTTGTGGCTCGAAAAGCAAAGTAATTTGTTGTCAAGTCGACAAAAAAACCTCATCTGGGTCTTCAAAGTTCGCAGATCGATGTTTCCTTGTTAGCATGGCCATGATATGTCAGCCTCAAATCGCGGGTTCACAGGTCGCCTCCTGGTGGTCTTATTAACAAAAAAGAAAAAAAAGAAGCGAGATGCCTTCAGAGATTAAACTTAGTCATTAGCTAAGAGATTCCAGTCTATGGTTGCTCCAACAACACCCGACACTTCAACGGTGTCCGCAGTTAAACGGGGAAAGTCGCGGATTCCGTTCGATTGAAGTCGGGTTGAGCAGGTCAGAGTATACCCCAGACTGTTGATAAGATAATGTGATTGAAGTCTCGATAACAAATACGCAAGATTTACCCCCTACGAGTAACCCATCGACAACTCTATTTAGAAAAAAATCCACCAACGCTAAATTCGTGTCCCAATCTCTTTAAGGAAATTCAGGATGCACAAGATTAAGCTCTTGCAATGTAGCTATATATGTATGTATGTATATATATGTATACATTCATTACTTAAGTATTTAAAAAAAGACACAATAATATCTGTGTTTTTTTCTAGTGAAAAAAAAAAACGTCAACTCAACAACCAAACCCAAACAACAAGAAAACAACAATAATAAACCCACGTGTTTCTTATTCTCAGCCGGATTTAGACGTCTTTAAAGAACAATAACAAAACAGCAACCCCATTCCCCAACATCAGAAACAAATATAGAGCCTCGGAATCGGTAAATACCACAATTCCCCCAACATTGAATAAAAAAACACCCACGAATACACAAAAATTAGCCCGCTCCTAATAACAACTTTCAACACCCCCCCCCCCCCCCCCACACACACACACAGTAAAAACAACCAAACAACACAAAACGAAAACGTAACACACCATTTCTCTGATGTGCTCGTTTAACATCTCCTTCCGATTCATAGGCGTACGAGCTCTCATTTTTGTAGTGGGGGGGGGGGGGGGGGGAGAAGGGGCAGGCTGGCTTTTGCCCGAATTAAACGAAAATGCCCGAATCTGCGTAACAACATCTATTCATATTAACATATTAACAGGTTGCAAACGAATCTCTACGCATCTTTACATTAATTACAACCAATTGTAAGGGTGGAATGATGGGAATACATGATAAAAAGATCTCAGGTTAGCACATTTGGCCAGAATATCTGTATAATTTCTGGGCGAATTTGAGGTTTTGCCCCCCTGTACCCCCGTCTCATACGCTTATGCTTCGATTTTAAGCCACTGTAAGATAAGACACTAGCGATGTATATGAAAACATTATTGTTTAATATAATACAAGTGTTGCGTTACAGAATGGGGGAAGGAACGGCGCGGTGGGTGACATGTTGGAGGAATGGTTGGATACGTAATATATTGTAAAACATGAAAGGTCGATCACTTTGTGCCTAGACGTAATAATAAAGCCACGCGATAATTTCAGAAATACACTACATTCCCAAGACCCCACATAATAATTTAACACGAAGTAATTCCTAATGACTTCAGACAGCTACAAGAAGTACGTCTCTAAATTTGGTGACTTGATCGTACTGCAAACAGGAGCAAATCCACATTGGAAGGATCGAGAATAGGGGGTAGGGGTGTCTTTAAAGGTGGTGTCGTCTAAATAAAGTTTGATCGTTTTACAGAGGGTGAAGGATGGGGGAGGGCGTGTCTTTAAATGTAGTGTCGCCTTACTAAAGTTTGATCACACTTCAGACAGGCGCAAATCCACATTGTGAGGGTGGGGAATGGGTGGTGAGGGTAGGAGTGGGTGGTGGTGGTGGTGGTGGTGGTGGTGGTGGTGGTAGTCAGTGTCAGTGGTACTATATTATTCACAGGATTATGTAACGAAGGTTATTTTCAAAGCCACCTAGTTCCTCACCGATGAATAATGGGACTAGAGACAAACATTATACCAAGCATTTTTAAAATCGCAGACCCTAGTTTCAACCCGTGAAAATCTACACTATGTTTGGTCAATCTACAACCAGGTAACACATCTGGATAAAGGAAGGAAGGAAATGTATTTAACGACGCACTCAACACATTTTATTTACGGTTATATGGCGTATCTATTAATCTGTCGGACTATATAGTCTTTCTGTCACCGCCGTAAAAGCAATAAAAGTAGAAAGTAGATGTCTTAGACCCCGCACCCCCCACCAACCCCCCCCCCCTAAAAAAAACTACCCAAACCAAAAAACCCCACACAAACAAAGAAAAAACAACAAAAAATCCCTTTCACACTGTAACAACAACAACAACACAACTACGGTTCCTAAGAAATGGAAGGAAGGAAGGAAATGTTTTGCTTAACGACGCACTCAACACATTTACGGTTATATGGCGTCGGACATATGGTTAAGGACCACACAGATATTGAAAGAAGAAATCCGCTGTCGCCACTTCATGGGTTACTCTTTTCGATTGGCAGCAAGGGATCTTTTATATGCACCATCCCATAGACAGGATAGCACATACCACGTCCTTTGATGTACCAGTCGTGGTGCACTGGCTGGAGCGAGAAATAGCCCAATGGGCCCACTGACGGGGATCAATCCCAAACCGACCGCGCATCAAGCGAGCGCTTTACCACATCTGGATAAAGTTACAATAGAGTGAAACAAAGAGTCTATGTCGTTGAAACGGGGAAATACCAGTGTTTGAGATTTATAATTTTGGGCAGTATCCCAGTTGGATAGTAACATTTCAAAAGCTGGTATCCCGCCTGAGAATTTAGTATCCCACTTAAATGTGCAGAGCGGATAATTATGTCATGCTCATATACCACGAAGGTTTCAAGCATGTCCACACACTTAAATGGAATTCATAAATAACATCGTAACAAAGTTGGAAAACATTGTTCTCATTCCCAGTTTATTGCTACGCTACAATCGAAATCACGGAATTCGTGAAATTCGCAATCAAACGGCATCTTTTTTTTTAGTAATACGGACATAAATTAAAATTTAGTAGTTATCTATACATTTTTCTGACATTATTAATGATAAACCTACCTATATCAATTTTCTGCAGATGTGGAATCAATATCTCAAATAACATTTGAAGGGAGGAAACATCCAGGGTAGCATTAGACAGGGTATGAGTTGGGAAGATATTGTTACGGCATAGCATTAGACTGGGTACGAGCTCGAAAATACTGTTATTTAACTTCACCAGGCAGTAAATGACAACTTTCATTGTTTCAGCGGAAAAAAAAACCCCAACGCAGGATTAAAAAAACCCCGAACATTATTATATGGTATCCCAGTGGGATACTAGGTTATTGAAGTCTGGTATCCAAAATTAAATTCTGGTATCTCCGGGATATCGGGATACCGCTAATTTCGAACACTGAATACCGTTTAAAAGTCGACTAGAGCTCGTCTCCATGACCCTTACTTCTCAGAGGTACGTGCACTTTTATAAATATGGAATGCATTTCGTGGTATCAGCAACATCAGGATGACCACAAATGCGTAGGATGTCTGATTTCTATGATCCAAAAACGGCTCTATTGGTGAAAGGGGTTGAACGTAGCCCAGTGGTAAAGCGTTCGCTTGATGTGCGGTCGGTCTAGGATCGATCCCCGTCGATGGACTCAGTTGGTGTAACAATGGCCGTGGTATGTGCAATCCTCACTGTGGGATGGTGTATATAAAAAAAAATCCCTAGCTGCTAATCGAAAATAGCCCATGAAGTGGCGACAGCGGGTTTTCTCTCTCAATATCTGTGTGGTCCTTAACCATATGTCTGATGCCATATAACCGTAAATAAAATGTGCTGAGTGCGTCGTTAAATAAAACATTTCCTTCCTTCCTTCTTTCCTATTGAAAAGTATGCCGCTGAGTTAAAAACAACAACAACAACAACAACAACAACAACTGGGGCCTGGGGACAAGAAGCGCAATTTTAGAAGGCAATTTGTTTTAAACGTCAGACTCCTTCTGATTGAACCAATTTTGCACACAGACTGCCATAAGAATTAATGACGCGTGATGTAATTAATAAATGATCGCCAAGCAATCGTGCTGTTCACAGCTGTTACACATTCAATATCTATTTCAGTTCAAGGCCGACTTGGATCATGCGACAAAGTACAAGAAGTTCTATTTTTCAGATCGCTCACGCACCACACCACGAAGGTTAAAAAGTTTATTTTGTTTAACGACACCACTAGAACACATTGATTTATTAATCATCGGCTATTGGATGTCACACATTTGGTAATTTTGACATATAGTTTTAGGGAGGAAACCCGCTACATTTTTCCATTAGTAGCAAAGGATCTTTTATATGCACCACGTCACTGACAGGATAGCACATACCATGGCCGTTGATATACCAGTCGTTGTACGCTGCCTAGAACAAGAGATAGCCTAATGGGCCCACTGACGGGGATCGGTCCCAGTCCAACCGCGCACGTTTTACCACTGTGCTACGTCTCGCCCCCTTCAGACACGAAGTGTTAAAGACTAACCCGCAAGGGATCTTTTATATGCATTTTCACACAAACAGGACAGCACGTAGTACGGTCTTTGTTATAACAGTCGTGGTTTACTGGTTGGAACGAAAGAAAAAATAGTCAGAGAAAATGGGTCCACTAAGCTGATTCGATCCAACGACGTAAGAACCTCAGGCGAGCGCTCTCCCAAAATGAGCTAGATTCCGTCCACTACCGTGATTTTTTTTTTTTTTTTTACCTTACCACGAGATTTCTTCCTATACTGGGGCAAATTTCACAAGGCATTTTCAGGGCCGTACCCTCCGGGGGAGGGGGGGGGGCAGGAGGGGGGGCAGGGGGGGGGGGGGGGGGGGGCAGTTATAGCAGTTATAGCAGTTATACCGGGCATACGTTTACACGTGTTTGGCATCTATTTCACACAAAAAAATTATATCATTACGCAAGATTTTAATGACGAAAGAAAATGAAATATGTGTACTTAAAACTATATTTGTTGTACTACAATAGTAATAAGAATTGAGTTTTACTCGTAGATTTACGTTTACGTGCAAAACTAGGCTTACGATGTTTTGTGAAATTGGGCCCTCAGTAGGCCCTATAGGTTCCATTAGACCAAATCAATTCCTATTGCCGATAATGTTAACGTTTACTAATAAAACTGATATAAGCAGCGTTTCAACACACCCAGGAAGTACAGCAATAGAAAGTGTGGCACCTCACATCTAATCTAGCTGCAAGAAAATGGGGGGGGGTCACGTATCATTTAAGAGATTTAATTTATGTTTTTAATAGCAACCGTCATTTTTGCTGAAAATTGCAGTTCCATTTTTGGGGGTACCCCGCATTAGTTTCAACCTCTGGTATATACTGCATAACAACTGTATAACAAATAAAAGTGTATTTATTTATTGTCAGTGGATAATAGTATTTGCACAAATAATCAATGTCACATATTACTACCAATCACACCCACAGCTGCTTTTACTCCGTAAATATTTCACGGTGCACGTCGAACTTTGACACGGTACTCTCTTCTTTGATACTATGCAACCTATACACGAAATATATTTTATTTATTGATATTAAAGAAACAAAAACAAACATTTGAATCAGTTAATAAATAACTAACTAAATAAAAATAAACATTTAAAAAATACCAAAGTTAATATCTTGGTGTTATAAAAAGCACCGGCCTCGGTGGCGTCGTGGCAGGCCATCGGTCTACAGGCTGGTAGGTACTGGGTTCGGATCCCAGTCGAGGCATGGGATTTTTAATTCAGCCACCGACTCCAAACCCTGAGTGAGTGCTCCGCAAGGCTCAATGGGTAGGTGTAAACCACTTGCACCGACCAGTGATCCATAACTGGTTCAACAAAGGCCATGGTTTCTGCTATCCTGCCTGTGGGAAGCGCAAATAAAAGATCCCTTGCTGCCTGTCGTAAAAGAGTAGCCTATGTGGCGACAGCGGGTTTCCTCTCCAAATCTGTGTGGTCCTTAACCATATGTCTGACGCCATATAACCGTAAATAAAATGTGTTGAGTGCTCGTTAAATAAAACATTTCTTTCTTTATAAAAAGCAGAGCCGCTTTATCGTAGTAGCACATGTAGCACGTGCTTCAGGGGGCCCCGCAGTGATGTGTACATTTATTTTTCCCGGGTCAGTTTCCCCCCTCTCCCCTAGGGGTTGCAAAATATATATCCTGGGAAGGGGGTCTCACTGTTATTTGTGCTACAGGCCCCGCGGAACCTCAAACATGCTCTGATAAAAAGTACACACAATAGTACAAAAAACCCCAAACTTTTACGACGAATCGACTGCAGCTCTGTATTACTTGTTTTCGCGTATCTCCTTAGACCGTGATTCTATTAATCATGAAAAGGTGTCTACGCGACGTTTGGAAAACGAATCAAAGTCTACTGACAAGTGGGCAATTGGTTTGAGCAGATTTTTATTACCCCCTACATTCAGCCTCGTCTGCTGTCTTTTCACCCATGTTCACAACCGGGAAGTTAAAATAATTATGATGGATGCGATAAGTCGACCTTTGGTAAATCACGATAATACATTGTGCAGAAACACTTTTTAAAATGAATTTCGCTCTAAGTTAATTACTGTGGTGACGACTATAGACGCTGATGCATTTTAACGTTAGAACTAAGATAAATGGCGTTTGGTACGTCCATAAATGTATGAATACGTTCTGTTTATCATAAAAAAATAACTTAGCATTCATTCGTCGTTTATTAAAACTGCATGCATTACATGCACATAACCGGCCTCAGTGGCGTCGTGGTTAGGCCATCGGTCTACAAGCTGGTAGGTACTGGGTTCGGATCCCAGTCGAGGCATGGGATTTTTAATCCACATACCGACTCCAAACTCTCAGTGAGTGCTCCGCAAGGCTCAATGGGTAGGTGTAAACCACTTGCACCGACCAGTGATCTATAACTGGTTCAACAAAGGCCATGGTTTGTGCTATCCTGCCTGTGGGAAGCGCAAATAAAAGATCCCTTGCTGCTAATCGGAAAGAGTAGCCCATGTAGTGGCGACAGCGGGTTTCCTCTCAAAATCTGTGTCGTCCTTAACCATATGTCTGACGCCATATAACCGTAAATAAAATGTGTTGAGTGCGTCGTTAAATAAAACATTTCTTTCTTTCTAATAGCCGAGGATTAATAAATCAATGGGCTCTAGTAGTGTCGTTAAACAAAACAAATTTCCACAACTGACCAAAGGTCGTGGTTTGTGCTATCTTGCCTGTGGAGAAGTGCATATAAATATGATCCTATAGGTAGTACTAAACCAAATAACTTCCGGCTGGGTCGAAGTCCGAGGTGCACCGAACTTTTGATAGAGAAGTGAACACCTCAAGTCTGTATGCAATTTTATTTCATCTAGTACCACTGTGTCAAGTAGCCTTGTGCTTGGAACATGTATGGGGTACCTGTAAAAAAAAGTACTCAAATTTTGTGCGGAACTAGGGTAGTCAATGAGCAGCTTGACACCCACTTTTTTTGTGATTCACTTTAAGGGTGAGGGGTGGCAGTATTTATATCCGTGGCGTTTATGTCGATTGATACGTTGCAGGTAGGAGTTTTAGCCACATATGTTACTATTGTCATCTATGGGATTTGATTTGGTAGTATACACCCTTTAGATTACATACGCTGCATTAAGAAAAATGTAGCGGGTTTCCTCTGATGACTATGACTCAGAAATACCAAATGTTTGATTTGAAATGCCGATGATTAATTAATACAAACAAACAAACTTAATTTAATTCAGTAATAGCCTATTAAAAATATGCAGCCTACTGATATAACGAGACTTATCAAGAATATCTTACAAAAATATCTTTTACTGCACGTCTGTGTTAATTATGTAGACTTGGAATTAGAAATGAAATAACTATTACAAACTGACAAATACACAGCACGGTGGCTAGATATAGGCGAGTGGAGGCAATATATCCCATTAACTAACTATAAATGTTATCACTTTTCTTTTTGAGGGCACACGAATGGATCTCAGAATGCCATCTTTTGGGGTTTAAATATGTGTCGGAATTTGTTGTAGCCAAGACATGGTGCTGGGAATTAAATTAAAGACCAGGAAGCGATAGTAAAAATTAAAAACCGTGGTAGTTCGACGCAATTCGGAGAAGGGTGCAGGTTTGGAGAAGTTAATTGCAGCCAGACGGATCACATTTGTTCACCGCACTGCACAACATTTTTGTTGTTATATGAACCTTTAGATTACATACATTACATATTAGACAACGAGAGCGAGAGAGAGAGTGATAGATAGATAGATAGAGGGGGAGAGAGAGAGAGAGAGAGAGAGAGAGAGAGAGAGAGAGAGAGAGAGAGAGAGAGAGAGAGAGAGAGAGAGAGAGAGAGACACACACACACACACACACACACACACAGACAGACATATAGACAGAGAGAGACAGAAAGATAGAGACAGAGAGGGGGAGAGATGCAGATAGAGAGAGAGCGAGAGAGAGAGAGACTGAGAGATATCGATATATATATAGAGAGAGAAAGGTGAGGGAGGGAGAGAGAGAGGGAGGGAGAGAGGGAGGAAGGGAGAATAAAGGAGACAGCGAGTAGGAGGGAGAAAATCCGACATAGAATGATGGAGAAAGAGCGCGATTGATATATAGAGAGAGAGAGAGAGAGAGAGAGAGAGAGAGAGAGAGAGAGAGAGAGAGAGAGAGAGAGAGAGAGAGAGAGAGAGAGAGAGAGAGAGAGAGAGAGAGAGCGAGAGCGAGAGAGAGAATAAGAGAGACAGGGGTGTGTGTGTGAGAGAGAGAGAGAGAGAGAGGAGAGAGAGAGAGAGAAGAGAGAGAGAGAGAATAATAGAGAGAGAGGAGAGAGAGAGAGAGAGAGAGAATAGAGAGAGAGGGTGAGAGAGAGAGAGAGAGAGAGAGAGAGAGAGAGAGAGAGAAAGAGAGTGAGAGAGAATAAGAGAGAGAGATAGAGAGAAGGTGTGAGAGAGAGCGAGAGAGAGAGAGAGAGAGAGAGAGAGAGAGAGAGAGAGAGAGAGAGAGAGAGAGGAGGGAGAAACGGTGGGGGAGAACGGGGGAGACGGGGGTGTGGGGGGGGGGGGGGGCGATAGGTTAGTGTGTGTGGTGTGTGCAGAGGGTGAAGGAAGGAAATACTTATATACTTTTGTAAACAGTCGATGATCAGGCCCACTAATGCTTGGATGCAGCTATTGGCACTACCATTGTTTTCAAGATAAATCTGTTTCCTCCCATTACACTGTCCTAACCAGAGACAAATTGACATGACGATGGCGCCAATTTGTTTATATTTGACCTCAGCTGTCAAACACGCAGACATAAACGGGATCAAGGTATAGAGCTGTGACAAGTCTGCGTATTAATACATAAACCAAACGTCGACAGTTTGCTAAATGAGACGAATTGGGGATAGAACACCAGCGAGAAAGAAATACAATAAGGCGGTGATACAGAACAGAGCAATGCTATCAAATACTATCACTATGAGTTGAGTTTGAGTCGTCACGCCGACACTGGTCATCGAACGAGCTAGATACGAGCTAGATACGAGCCAGTAAAGTGAGATGGTCATCCTGCTGTCCGGAGGAACGGGTTGGGCTTTATGTATCAGACCAAAAAACCCCAACACCTACCAAAAAAAAAAACCCAACAAAAAACCCCCAACAAAATATCCCCCAAAACTACAACAAATAATCAAACAAACAACCCCAACCCCACTTATATATCAGACCAAAAAAAAAAAAAACCAAAAAAAAAACCCCAACAAAATATCCCCCAAAACTACAACAATAACCCCCTAAAAAAAACCCAACACACAACAAATTGCTATAAAAGAAAGGTAAACAATAAATAGGACAAAGAATATTTACGATTCAGACTACAGTATATTTGAGGCGTCATACACATATCGTGGCAGGCCATCGGTCTACAGGCTGGTAGGTACTGGGTTCGGATCCCAGTCGAGGCATGGGATTTTTAATCGAGATACCGACTCCAAACCCTGAGTGAGTGCTCCGCAATTCTCAATGGGTAGGTGTAAACCACTTGCACCGACCAGTGATCCATAACTGGTTCAACAAAGGCCATGGTTTGTGCTATCCTGCCTGTGGGAAGCGCAAATAAAAGATCCCTTGCTGCCTGTCGTAAAAAGAGTAGCCTATGTGGCGACAGCGGGTTTCCTCTAAAAAAACAAAAACAGTGTCAGAATGACCATATGTTTGACGTCCAATAGCCGATGATAAGATAAAAAATCAATGTGCTCTAGTGGTGTCGTTAGATAAAACAAACTTTACTTTTACTTCATACACATATATACGTTTCAAACTACGAGCGCTTGTCAACCAATAATATAGCAGGCGGGGGGGGGGGGGGGGATAACTTTGAGACTATATCAGTTAGGGGCGGGGAATAGCCCAGTGGTGTCAAACATTTGGTAATTTTGACATTTAGTCTTTGAGCGGAAACCAGCTACATTTTTCCATTAGTAGCAAGAGATCTTTAATATGCACCATCCCAATGACAAGATAGCATATACGACGGCCTTTGATATACCAGTCGTGGTGCACTGGCTGAAACGAGAAATAGCCCAATGGACCCACCGACGGGGATCGATCCCAGACCGACCGCGCTACGCCCTGCCCCACATTTGATACAATGCTGTTATCTTATTTCGGTTGTATCTGCACCTAGAATACAGAACACACTTGTGTAAAGGTAGTACTAAACTAAATAACATCCGGCTGGGTCAAAGTTCGAGGTGTACCTAACTTTTGATTGAGCAGTTAATAACACAAGTCCTACCATTGGTGATAAATGTTACATTATTTGTTGTGATAACATTTTGGTTCATCTGGACAGTAAATGCCTGTAATTTAATGTGAACTAGTGTCAATATACCAACTACCATTGTGTTTGAAACGTGCGGGGCACTACTAAAATAGCATCAAACATTTTGTGCGGAACTGGTATATTCATAGACGCTACCAGTTATCTCTGAAATGAGCAGCTTAACCCGAATTTCTTTTCTTCTGATTTACTTCAAAGGTGGGTGGGAAATTAGTATTTATATCCATGGTATATATATATATATATATATATATATATATATATATATATATATATATATATATATATATATATATATATATATATGTCGGCTGATACGCTGCATGTAGGAATTTGTTTTGTTTAACGAGAGCAAGAGCACATTGATTTATTTATCATTGACTGTTGGATGTCAAACATTTCGTATTTTCGACATATAGTCTTAAAGAGGAAACATGTATCCGCATGTAAATTGTAGGGAGAGGTCTTAATATAGGCTCAGTCTGTTGACCAATCCCAGTATGTTGTTTTGGCAAATAAAATATTGTTTAAACCAAAGAGGAAACCCGCTACATTTTTCAATTAGTAGCAAGGGAACCTTTATATGCACTATCCCACAGACAGGACAGCACATACCACGGCCTTTGATATACCAGTCGTGGTATGTAGGAGTTTTAGCCACATATTATGTTACTATTATCGTCTGTGAGATTTGATTTGGTGGTATGCACCCTATACTTTCACTAGAGTATCACATCTGTTGCATCCATGATATGAATGATAAACGACCGATAGGATCAAATCACCGGTCTGTTATTACAACAGCAATAAATGCTGACGACAAGCCGATCATATCGGCAATAAAAGATAAAAAACCGGTGCTCGGTTCAACAGCCAGCTTGACCTGGATGAGATGGCTGTGTAGAAATTAGATGTTTCATAATAAATTATACGATATGGATCATCATTCAATGAAAACTCTCTGAACATATTAAAGGGATGTTCCACAAATGATCGTTTTGGGTGGGTGTCGTGGCACCGTAGTTATTATTTTATTCCTGGCGAAAAAAAACCCTTTGACTTTGTAAAATTAAACATCACAACCTCACTCCTACGACCCCCTGATGTGGCGATATTATAAATTTAATATACAATGCGTTTAACGCTTCTTATTTATCGCACGTATTGATGATGATGCTGATGATAATGTTGTCGATTAAGATGATGCTGACGACAACATAGTAACTAACGTATTTATAACAAATTAATGTTCAAGCACGCTGTTTTGCGGCCAATCCGATTAAAATTAGCTCTACTGGGTCTACCCAGTAGATCTAACAGCATTGCGTGGACTCCCATGTCCAGGTGACATTACATCTATAAATAATAATTTAAATATTGACCAATTACACTTCGCCTGTTATAGCATTATTCGGGAGCATACAACTTCTAAAAATATCGGGCGAGACTATTTATGGAATAGGCGAACTTGTTGGTCAATTTCAACATTGAAAAAACAGGGGGAAAGTGCAGTAATAAACTCTGGATTGTATACTAGTATAAACAGATTTTATGACTATACCATAACGTTTTAAAAATTTTCTTGAAACTAATTTTATATAAAATTTTATATTGCAATTAATTTCGGGCATACTTCTTAATTCACCCGAATCATTTCGTATACCCTCGGCATAATCCCGAATATTTTCAAATTCTTTTCAAATCACTGGCATGATTTTGCAAGTAAGGTTTTGATTGGTCGAATGAAAGGTCAATGGTCGGATGAAAGGTCAACTGAACATGAGCTCCAACGGGACGCTGTTAGATCCACATGTAATAGTAGAGCTAATTTTAATTAGATTGTTTTGCGGCCTCACCAAACTGAATTAATCGAAGAAATGTTTAACGAAAAATACATCGGCTATTGGGAAATTAAATGAATTGAACAAATGTTTAACGACACCCAGCCCACACACAAAAAAGCCCCCCCCCCCCCCTAATACATACTGGCTAATGGGTGTCAAATGTAAGTATATGAACATGATTATTTCGAAAATAAAAAATAAAAAATATATATATTTTTTTATATAGAACACGATGTGGGGGAAATACCATTTACGGTTACTGGGTGTCTAACAAAAGGTAAACATATTAATCAATCGATGATCAAAATAAAAATTCAAAAGTTCATTTAAAACATAGAACTCAAGTGGCGGATGGTTCTTCAGAACAGGATGTACGATAATTTAATTTCATTATTAAAATGCATTTCAGTACATAGGCTTTACCCACTTACAGGGCAAACACGCTTTGGGGATGATACTTGTGACGTTTTGGAGAGCGCGTTGATGTAGGTTTGGTGTTTTTAAAGTGTGGTTGTGTAATCTACGTAAATTAAGTGTCCAGTAAAGTAAGTCAGAACTCCATTACCGTGAAGGTCTTAGAAAAAGTGATTCCACACGTCTATAATTCAGTGCTTAGTTGTGTTTGGAGGAAAGAAAGAAAAAAAAAAATGTTTTATTTAACGACGCACTCAACACATTTTATTTACGGTTATATGGCGTCAGACATATGGTTAAGGACCACACAGATTTTGAGAGGAAACCCGCTGTCGCCATTACATGGGTTACTCTTTCCAATTAGCAGAAAGGGATCTTTTATTTGCGCTTCCCACAAGCAGGATAGAACAAACCATGGCCTTTGTTGAACCAGTTATGGATCACTGGTCGGTGCAAGTGGTTTACACCTACCCATTGAGCCTTGCACAGCACTCACTCAGGGTTTGGAGTCGGTATCTGGATTAAAAATCCCATGCCTCGACTAGGATCCGAACCCAGTACCTACCAGTCTGTAGACCGATGGCCTAACCACGACGCCACAGAGGCCGGTGTGTTTTGAGGAATGAACGGACATAAATGTCTCTTAATGAATGGAATGATGTTCAAATCACTTTTATCACCCATCTTCTATATTTGCAGAGGCGGGTTGTAGCCCAGTGGTAAAGCGCTCGCTTGATGCGCGGTCGGTTTGGAATCGATCCCCGTCGGTGGGCCAATTGGGCTATTTTCAGTTTTAGCCAGTGCACCACTACTGGTATATCAAAGGCCGTTGTATGTGCTATCCTGTCTGTGGGATGGTGCATATAAAACATCCCTTGCTACTAATGGAAACACGTACTGGGTAACGTCCTCTGTTAGACTATATAATAAATCAATGTATTCTAGTGGTGTCGTTAAACAAAACAAAATTCAACTTCTATATTTGCAGAAACTGTGGTTTATCATAATGTTTCATATATGTACACATTATCATCCATATATTCTGTTTTAAAGTAACATAATGTCTACACACGCACGCCGCTCACACACATGTGGACACGCACTACCTTAAGATAGCAGGGAAGCAAATGGACCAATGGGCGTAATATTACCCAAACGCACTACATTGTAAATACAGCCAGTGTTTGAAAAAAAAGGTTTTGAATGGTTTTCATGCATGGAAGAAATTTGCTATTTGGCAAGACTGCACCTGTGGTTGTTTTTCATACGTTTATTAAATGATACATTACTTTCCATCACTTATTTCTGTGTACCAAGTTTGAACACATGCCTGGGGTATTGTGACTTCCTAGCAGCTGTGAAAAGGCAAATTACTGGGTTGCCTCCAAAAATGAAAGTTTTTTTTTTTTCAGGTTTAGTTTGACAACAACTAGTTCAGATACGTTTGAAGCATTAAATATGGACTGATTATTATCACTATGTATGTAAATCACCCAGAAAAATAATTGTCCTCCACTGTTTTTCATCTATGTTAGTATATATGGTAGACAATGCATTATGATTTACTTCCCTTAAAAGTGCAGACTCTAGTTTCAGCCCATGAAAATGCACACTAAATTTAGTTAAAGGGACATTCCTGAGTTTGCTGCAATTTTTAAGATGTTATCGACTAACAGAGACTTTTTAACGATTGTAATTAAGTATCAAATATATTTTTCTGCATAAAATATTAGTGGCTGTATATTAAACATGTTTCTAATCGTTCTAATATTTGTACTGGGTTAAATTTCGTTTTCGTTCCTAATTTTTTTTTTTTCGTACGTACGAAATTATTTGAAGACGAAATCCAGTTTGGGCTTCTTACAAATATTAAGACGACCAGAAACACATTGACTGTACAGACACTGATATTCTAAACAAGAAAATATATTTAATATGTAAGTTTAATCGTAGAACTATTTTATTAGTCGGAAACATCTTACAATGCAGCAAACTCAGGAATGTCCCTTTAAACTACAAACCTGTAACACTTGGATAAAGTTACAATGGAGTGAAACATGAGTCTGTGACTTAGAAATGGTGAAATACGCTCTAAACATAGACTAAAACTCGACTCCACAACTGTTACTTCTCAGACGTATATGCCTTTTTAAAAATATGAGAAATGCATTTTGTGATATTAAAAACGTCAGTATGACCAAAAACACTTCAAAAACGGCTCTAATAGCCAAAATATGTCTTAGTGTTTAAAAACTAGGGTATGTCCCTGTAAATATACTTTGACGACCATGTCGTTTGAACTCGATGTACTCTGCCTGAAGACATCACGATGTGGGAATCAAAGAAATGAAAACGATGGGATACAGCTTTGATTAACGACAAACCATATGTTTCGACAAAACAAAGACATCAACAAAAGACGGAACGGAACGCGTCTCCGTACTCGAGATCCGCATCCCTGAGTTAGGCTTGTGCATTAGGCACACGCGTGACTCGGAGGGGTAAGGTTCGTGATCACTCAAAGACTTCTGTTGATTTGTCAATAGCCACCAACGGAAGTTCTATTGTCGTAGCATTAGTTAACTCTTTGATGACTCCACAATTAAAAGAAAACACAGTCTATAGCATCCAATGAAACACAAAATAACAAAATAAATAAATAAAAATAAATATATATTAAAATAAAATAAATAAACTATAAAAACAATTTAAAACCCCAAACAAAAACAAAACAAAGACAACAACTCCCCAACCCCCCTCAAAACCCCAACAAACACCCCCCTCACCGGGGGCATGTCAAACCAATTCTTGTATCAACGACACAGTCATGATTATTTTCTTACAAGACCCTAGTAGTGTGGGTTTGGGTTGGTGATACGTTTACGATCCACACTTTTAATATACAGTCTGGCTAAGCTAACTTAACACAAAGATACGAAAACTGATATAAACTGACCAAGAATTCACCAAAAGCACAAGTTACGTATTGATAGGCGTAGTGGCTCCCACTTTTGTGAGGAGAGGGGGAGGGGGTGGGAGACAGATTTTTGCCCTAATTAAACGAAAATGCCCGAGTCTGAATAAGAATATTTATTCTAGTTTACAATACTACCTAACAGCTACACAAAGTTCCATGAGAATCACTACGCATGGATATGAAGGAAATGTTTTATTTAACGACGCACTCAACACATTTTATTTACGGTTATATGGCGTCGGACATATGGTTAAGGACCACACAGATATTGAGGGAGGAAACCCGCTGTCACCACTTCATGGGCTACTCTTTTCAATTGGCAGCAAGGGATGTTTTATATGCACCACGACCTTTGATGTACCAGTCGTGGCGCACTGGAGCAAATCGACTGCGTATCAAATGAACGCTTTACCGCTGGGCTACATTCCACTCCACAACTAATATGAGTAGAATGATTTAAATACATGGTGAAACGTTTTCAGGCCAGCTCATGTTGTCAGAACGTCTCCATCGTTTTTGACAGAATGCGAAGACGTTAACCCCTTAAGCCTCCCTCACCCGTGTCGTACGCTTATACTGCAGTGTTTACAAGAACATGTGAGATCGTCCAACATAATCTGCTGGGTTTTTTTTTAAAGTTTGTTTTCTTTAACAACACCACTAGAGCACATTAATATACTGATCATCGGCTATTGAATGTCAAACATTTGCTAATTCTGACATAATCTTAGAGAGGAAACCCGCTACATTTTTTTTCATTAGTCGCACGGGATCTTTTATATGCACTATCCTGCTAAACTGCATGCAGGTAAACGCAGAGGAACGAGGAGATCAAACAGTTGACATTATCTTGAAAACATCAAAGCTTTTCCATTTTCACTTTCACTAGACAGTGTTATCTGGTGCGAACAAATTTCTAATCTCCGTTCTTTCACCAACCTCTTTGTCAAGATGACGTGGAAGGTAAGAATTTATTGAGACTATAAATAACCTCATCTTCACCGACAAAACACAAGGCTTGTTGTTTTGAGACAACGACGCGAAACTAATTAAAACTTAAAGTAAGCAGCTATTAACATAACAAAATCGAATATTTGACCAAGACAGAATCCAAGGGCTTAATAAAGTAAACTCTCACAACTTTCGGCTCTAGCAGTGCAATACAAACAGACTTGCAAAGACGATTCGTTTCTACTTAAGTGTGTTTAAAATAGTTATTGTGAAAGGAAAGAAAGGAATGTATTATTCAACGACGCACTCAACACATTTTATTTACGTTATATTGCGTCAGACATATGGCTAAGGACTACACAGATACTGAGAGAGGAAACCCGCTGTTGCCAATTCATGGACTACTCTTTTCGAATAGAAGCAAGGGGTCTTTTATATGCACCATCCCACAGACAGAGTAGTACATACCACGGCCTTTGATATACAATGGGCCCACCGACAGGGATCGATCCCAGACCGACCGCGCACCGCGCTTTACCATTGGGCTACGTCCCGCCCCTAGTTTTGTGAATAAAAGCCCAATATTATGACACACAATAGGACTGCAACACAAACTTTTAAGGCCTACTTGTAAAACAGTCGTTCAGTGTTTTCATTTTGATATAATCAACCTATTTCAGAACTATGACGGATGCCTCCTGTGGGACAGGGGCCCATTGGTAAAGCGCTCGCTTGATGCGCGGTCGGTCTAAGATCGATTCTTCTCGGTGGGCCCATTGGGCTATGTCTCGTTCCAGCCAGTACACCCCGACTGGTATATCAAAGGCCGTGGCATGTGCTATTCTGTCTTTGGGATGGTGCATATAAAAGATCCCATGCTGCTAATCGAAAAGAGTAGCCCATGAAGTGGCGACAGCGGGTTTTCTATCTCAATAATCTGTGTGGTCCATATAACCGTAAATAAAATGTGTTAAGTGCATCGTTTTCCTTCCGTCCTTCCTACTGAGGGACAGGATACGCTCAATTTTTCACGAACACCTGATACCATCACTGTTTTCAGTGACTCGGGCGTGCATGACGTTGATGAAACATCCATTGGACTGTGTTGTATAGAGATACGACGAGCTTGAAGATAACTGTTCTGTCGTTCAGATCCCATTATTGGTGTGTGGAGAACACTGCAAGTGGTGACCGACATGACGTTACGTACCCAGTGCTCAGTCGGTAGCGTAAAGTCTGTTTTGTTTAACGACACCACTAGAGCACATTGATTTATTAATCATCGGCTATTGGATGTCAAACATATTATGGTAATTTTGACAGTCATACAGAGTAAACTCGCTATATTTTTCCATTAGTAGCAAGGGATCTTTTATATGCACCATTCCACAGACAGGATAGCACATATCACGGTCTTTGATATACCAGTCGTGGTGCACTGGCTGGTACGAGAAACAGCCCAAATGGGCCCACCAAAGGGGATCGATCCCAAATCGACCGCGCATCAGGCGAGCGCTTTACCACTGGGCTACGTTACTCCCCGCCCCGCCAGGCTAGTATTACAAAGGCCATGGTATGTGCTGTTATGCATCAAGAATTATCAATGTGCTCTAGTAGTGTTGTTAAACATATACCAAGCCATTGGCCATTAGGAAGCAGTATCTGTCGTGAAAAAAATTCGCTTCTAGTTTTTGCATAGCTCCATGTTTGAAGGCTAATTAAAAATATTTGTAATATTAACTACATTCTTAAGCTGGGTGATAGTCAAGGAGTTATTAAAAAAATACATTTGTTTTTTTCACCAGGAGACTGGAGTGCAAATCGTTCGGCTGTAATGAGGATCGGTGTTCATGCACCGGGTTTCACTTGTGAATAAAGTGGGGCGCGACCAGTTTGGGTAATTCAAATCAGGATTTTTGTAAGGTTTGATGAGTGCGAGTGTGAATAATTTTTACATGCTCATATACCACTAGAGTTTCTAGCATGTCCGTCCCGGGGCCTGTCTCTGGATAGGCAGTGACATGCTCCGGGACAGAGGTTTGATGAGCAAAGTTTCCATAAATATATGTGTGATATCCGCCAACTGCCGCTTGGGTGTTATTTGTATGGCTGTGAACATTGTCAAAAATGCACCCAAAATCATGCAGTTTGGGGACACATTTTGAAATGCAACGAAACAATTGAACTCAAAATATTTAAAACGAGTCCCCTTAATTTTTATGACCCTATTAGTAATTTCCGTGAGACTAAAAGTCTTAAACCATTCGTGGGCATTTAGGAAAAGAAAGAAAGAAATGTTTTATTTAACGATGCACTCAACACATTTTATTTACGGTTATATGGCATCAGACATATGGTTAAGGACCACACAGATTCTAAGAGGAAACCCGCTGTCGCCACTACATGGGCTACTCTTCCGATTAGCAGCAAGGGATCGTTTATTTGCGCTTCCCACAGGCAGGATAGCACAAACCATGGCCTTTGTTGAACCAGTTATGGATCACTGGTCGGTGCAAGTGGTTTACACCTACCCAATGAGCCTTGCGGAGCACTCACTCAGGGTTTGGAGTCGGTATCTGGATTAAAAATCCCATGTCTCGACTGGGATCCGAACCCAGTACCTACCAGCCTGTAGACCGATGGCCTGCCACGACGCCACCGAGGCAGGTCGGGCATTTAGGATGTCAGGGGCTGGCATGCATAAATCGCAGCTGAAGATTCTCTGTCTGTCAAGCTGTCTGTCTAGGACAGTGGGTTAGTTGTTAGATGTTAGAGAGAGAGAGAGAGAAGAGGGTGTAGTGGTCTCACACCTACCCATTGAGTCGTTGAAACTCGTTCTGGGTGGGAACCGGTACCGGGCTGCGAACCCAGTACCTACCAGCCTTATGTCCGATGTCTTAACCACGACACCACCGAGATCGGTTTTGCCCTATCATTTCATTTCATTTCAACTTATTTTCGTGCTTATAGCCAATTAAGGTTCAAGCACGCTGTCCTGAACACACACTTCAGGTATATGGACTGTCTGTCCAGGACAGAGAGTTATTTGTTAGTGGTTAGTGAAAGAGAAGAGTGGTCATTAAAATTCGCTCTGGGTTGGAGCCGATACTGGGCTGCGAACGCAATACCCACCAGTCTTATGTCCGATGGCTCAACCACGACACAACCGAGGCTGGGTTTTTTTTTCGCTATCGCCGAGCTGAATCCCGCAAAGGGAGTTAAGTCATGTGGGTGTCTCTAATTGAGGTTGATAAACGTGTTACCGTCCATGCGTCTCGCCTCCACTAACCGTTCTGTTTCTATTTGTCTCACGTTATATGTGAAGCTTTCTCTATGTCCGTGTTCCCAGTAGTGCCTGGTGTCGTCACTCGTCAGCCCAGAAATGAGGCCATGTTAGATGTAAGGCCAAAACTAAATACTATAAATGGTAGTCAACCTCATACAGAAATACCAAGAAGGAAGAAAATGTTTTATTTAACGACGCACTCAACACATTTTATTTACAGTTGTATGGCGTCAGACATATGGTAATGAGAGGAATTGAGAGAGGAAACCAGCTATCGCCACTTCATGGGCTACACTTCGACTGGCAGCAAGGGATCTTCTATATGCACTATCCCACAGACAGGATAGTACACACCACGGCCTTTGTTACACCAGTTGTGGAACACTGTCTGGAACGAGAAATAGCCCAATGGGTCCATCAACGGGGAACGATCCCAGACCGATCGCGCATCAAGCGAAAGCTTTACCACTTTGATCCGCCCCGAAATATCAAGATGACCAAAAGTTAATATTCTCAACTAAAACTAAATGCATTTCTCCACTAAAACCAGTAAAGTATGCATTACATCCATCTTCTAAACACTGGATGTTTCGTGGCACTTCAGATTTTTGGGGGTGGGGGTGGGGGTGGGGGTGGGGGTGGGGGTGGAGCGCAACCCAACACCAAACCAGGGTCGTAGCTAGGATATTGTGTGTGTGGGGTGGTGGCGGTAGGGGCAGATTAATTTTTGGAACATACGAGCATGGAAGGCGCAAGACACTAGAGGGTCCGGGGTCATATCCCTCCACCAGGAAATTTGGAAATCTAGAAGTTCTGTAATACCAATTTGCAGTCATTTCAGGGAGGTTACATAATCAAAACTTCAGTATCAATAACCAGTAAAAATTATTATTATTATTTATTTTTTTTTGGCCACGGCCCTGCCTACCGTTGGATCCATACTTGCAGGCCATCGAGGGCAGTTATGGTTAAATTGATACAATACACTGAATAGAACAGAACTATGGAGCGAAACGTAGCCCAGTGGTACAGCGCTCGATCGATGCGCGGTCGGTGTGGGATCGATCCCCGTTGGTGGGCCCATTGGGCTATTTCTCGTTCCAACCGGTGCACCACGACTGGTATATCAAAGGCCGTGGTATGTACTACCCTGTCTGTGGGATGGTGCATATAAAAGAACCCTTGCTGCTAATCGAAAAGAGTAGCCCATGAAGTGGTGACAGCGGGTTTCCTCTCTCAATATCTGTGTGGTCCATAACCATATGTCTGACGCCATATAACCGTAAATACAATGTGTTAAGTGCGTCGTTAAATAAAACATTTCTTTCTTTCTTTTTTTTGAACTGAACTGAGCTAAATTAACCACGCGAACATTTCTTGTAAAATCTTATGTATTGGCGTAGCCGGGGGTGGGGGTGGGGGTGGCATTGAGACCATGGCTCTACCCAGTCACATCTTTTCTCTCTCCACTTTATATATTGGCCTTAAAAGATTTACTTGGGTAGAGGTTTGCTTGCGCGTCCTCTATCCTCTTAAATCCTGGCTGCGCGAGTATTAACGTGATTTCTTACACATTTGCAAATTTCCCCAAATATGTTGGGGGCATGGACGCTACGTACACAGGCGTAGCCATTATGTGTGTAAGGTATATGGCGTGTCTTAGTGTATGTGCGCGTGTGTGTTCTGGAGGGCACAGGCAAATCACACCTTTTCCCCCCCACCAAAACATTTTATAATTGTCTATCGCCACATAACACGACTCATAGACAGTGGGTGTCCCCAACCCCCGCACCCCCAATATGAGCTCGAGTCACCTCCAGCCCTCCCCTTATTGATATCTATATAGACACAGTGGCTTGCTTGTCGACGATTGCTAAAGCTTTACATAATTTCCTGTACCCTTCCCCTACATATCAACATCAATAAAGGGACGGTTGGAAGTGACTCGAGCTATAACAAAATAAAATCCTGGCTACTCTAAAACATATACATCCCGACTTCAGACTTCAACGGTCCTAACAATTAACAATCAACCAATCAACCAATCAATCGAAGAAAAAAAAAAGATACAAAAAGATACAAAAAAGAAAAAAAAAATGAAAAAAAGAAAGAGAAAAAAGAAGTAATACACTTACCGCCACTGATATAGCCTATCATATATCCACTCAACACTTGTAGAAAATATTGCAAGAGAACACCACAGTAATTAGCTGTCGTCGTTAGATAGTATTAGATCCATTCATATTTTACACTTACACACATTTAAAATAAATATTCTTATAATTGTGAAACAGCGATTCTGTTATCACATTTCTGAAATAAAACTAGAAGAATGTACGTCTTATTGCTTTGCCATCATTAATAATAACGTGAAAGCATTGTTGACGTCACGTCAAAGTATTGTTGACGTCACGTCACGTTGAACTATGGTAACGTTTCCGACAATGCTCGTAACTTAACGGAAAATGTCGAAATACCATTGAAATGTGTGTGGATAATCTGGCAGGTATACATGGAATAAAAGTTTGTTTTGTTTAACGACATCACTAGAGTACATCGATTTATTAATCATCGGCTATTGAATGTCATACATTTAGTAATTTTTATATATAGTCCCAGAGAGGAAACCCACTACAATTTTTCCCCCCCATTATCAGCTTTTTTGTAAAGTCTCACCCCCCCCCCCCCCCCCCCCCCCCCCCCAAGCGAAAACAGCCCTGTATCTGCTGTCCTTGTGGTTTATCAACCACTTGCCTGCTGGTTTCATATCGGTTATCAAGCCGTATTAAAACAGCGCTTTTTTTCCAAAATGACCGATAAGAGTTGAATTGCGATCCCTACAACACCCACCCCAAACACACATGGACACATTCACTCACAGATACAAACATACACGTACACACATAGGCACATTCACACACAGATACAAACATACACATTCACACATAGACAGATTCACACACAGATACAAACATACACATAGACACATAGACACATTCACACACAGATACAAACATACACATACACACATAGACACATTCACTCACAGATACAAACATACACATACACACATAGACACATTCACTCACAGATACAAACATACACATTCACACATAGACACATTCACACACAGATACAAACATACACATACACACATAGACACATTCACTCACAGATACAAACATACACATTCACACATAGACACATTCACTCACAGATACAAACATACACATTCACACTCACATGCTTAATCGAAACACTCGAACAATGGTATGCGGAATGATATGAATATAATATAAGATTACTCAACACTGGTTTCATCATAATGTCGCTTTGGCAAACACATTTGTATGGGCTTCTTTTTTCCCTGTGTGTAATACTTTCTACAGAAACATGTCATTCCGGTCCACATTCGCATACGAGCGTGATGAATATTATTTTGTCTGTGGGAAACTGCATATAAAGGATTCTTTGTTACTAACCGGTAAAAGTATCCAGCGACTTCTTTCATTCTCTCAACCTCATTTTGATACATTGATTTTAAAATGGGGCACAGATGTATGTTAAAATGCTATAGTATTGAGAAGCTATTCATCATATTAATGTGTGTTCTAGAATGATGATTGACTGGCCCACAGTCTTCTTGTATCACACCCGGAAGAATTAGTTTGTTTTGTTTAACGACACCACTAGAGCTCATTGATTTATTAATCATCGGCTATTGGATGTCAACCATTTGGTAATTCTGACACATAGTCATCAGAGGAAACCTGCTACATGTTTCCTAATGTGTGTGTGTGTGTGTGTGTGTGTGTGTTTTTCCTAATGCAGCAAGGGATCTTTTATATGCACTTTTCCAAAAACGTGAAAGTACATATCACGGCTTTTGATATACCACTGGCTGGAACGAATAAAAAAAATATTCAAGATACATATGATTGTGACTGTCACGAATTATTTGACTGGGTCAAGCTGTTGTTCATTGGAATTACTTGACCGGATCCAAGCACTGTACATCCATAAAACACGTTCGCTATAAATCTGTATTGTTTACACAACATGTACGCATTTTGTACGTTCCATCACTATTCCTAGACCACCCATGTATGTGCTTACATCGATCTCATAAGTACAGTGGCGAATTTAAGTGGGGAGGGGAGAGGGTGGCTCAGGGGCCCGGTCCCACTAAATTTTGTCACAGTTATATTTTTATTTTATTTGTTAATTTGAAGAATCCGAGGAACAACTGATAAAAAGGTCTAGTCTTACGCCTTACATGTCATTGCCCCCCCCCCCCCCCCAATGGATTTTCTGGATCCGCCACTGAAGTGTATTACATACTGACAAGTATTTTAGATACCGTTAGGAATTGAAAATTTAAGACATACACCAGTTAACACAATTTATGTTTATTGACCTCAGTGTATGTCCTTGAGGTCCCACTGATCTACGTACCGCCCCTTATTTAACAGTAATACAAAACGAAAACTATATAGAATAAGGAATCATTTCAAAACTAAGTGATGCTAAAAAGACGAAATTATTTAGTCGCGCCCAGAACTAAATATAAATACTTATTATTTTCGATCCATAGGCGAACGGTGTCCCATTTTTATACTGACACTGGCTGTGGTGGAGAAAAGAACGCAGTGGATTTATATAACAATTAAAGTGTTCTAAGCGATATACTAGTTGTAGAACGCAGTGGATTTATATAACAATTAAAGTGTTCTAAGCGATATACTAGTTGTAGAACGCAGTGGATTTTTATAACAATTAAAGTGTTCTAAGCGATATACTAGTTGTAGAACGCAGTGGATTTATATAACAATTAAAGTGTTCTAAGCGATATACTAGTTGTAGAACGCAGTGGATTTTTATAACAATTAAAGTGTTCTAAGCGATATACTAGTTGTAGTTTTCAGACTTTGATCTTTACGTATTCTAGAAACCACCATCTGTTAAAAACCCGTGCTATTTCCGAGAGTGATAATTTGGATTTGGTAGTATTAGGTTAAGAAAGATTTGATTAATGTCGATACCCGACAGCTTAAAACAAACCAACTAAAGGTAATACAGATATAGGACTTCGATTGGTATCAATGAATGTATTTGTGCTAGAGTGGGCGAAAATCCTCTTTTTGGGCGTCAAAATAATATGTTTGTTGATTGGGTATTATTGGTAACCAAAAAGAGAGAAGATATCCTGACAGACAGACAGATATACAAAAAGAGTCGTGGTGTCGTGGTCTGGGATCGATCCCCGCCAGTGGACTCTTTGGCCTAGTTCTTGTTCCAGCCAGTGCCATACAAGTATATGAAAGGTCGTGGTATGTACTATCCTTTATGTGGGACAGGGCATATAAAATATCCCTTGCTACTAATGAAAAAAGGTAGCGGGTTTCCTTTCTAAGACTATGTCAGAATTACCAAATGTTTGTAGCCGATGATTAATAAATCAATGTTCTCCAGTGGTGTCGTTAAACAAAACAAACTTTAACTTTTTGTTAACTGTTTTAAGCAAAGTAATCCAAGCCAGCCAGCCAATAAGCCAGCTCCCATCCAGAGCGATGTTTTAACGACTCAATGGGTAGGTGTAAGACCACTACACCCTCTTTTCTCTCACTAATGACTAAAAAGAAGTGTTTTATTTAACGACGCATTTTATTTACGGTTATATGGCATCAAACATATGGTTAAGGACCACACATATTTTGAAAGGAAACCCGCTGTCGCCACTACATGGGCTACTCTTCCGATTAGCAGCAAGGGATCTTTTATTTGCGCTTCCCACAGGCAGGATAGCACAAACCATGGCATTTGTTGAACCAGTTATGGATCACTGGTCGGTGCAAGTGGTTTACACCTACCCATTGAGCCTTGCGGAGCACTCACTCAGGGTTTGGAGTCGGTATCTGGATTAAAAATCCCATGCCTCGACTGGGATACGAACCCAGTACCTACCAGCTTATAGACCGATGGCCTGCCACGACGCCACCGAGGCCGGTACACACTAATGACTAACAACTAACCCACTGTCCTGGACAGACAGCCCAGATAGCTGAGTTATGAGTTATCCTTAATTGGATATAAGCACGAAAATAAGTGGAAATTAAATGAACTAATAGTTCACGCTCGAACACGGCTGTCTTGGGCGACCCCTCCATATGGCCTCAGACTAGAATTATCCACCCATTTGGTTGACCAAACTACGAAAATGTATGCAAGGAAATGTAGTTTTGTCGTGGTACGATTCTTGGCTGGGGAGCTGCTTTGTATTCTGAATTGTTACACTGGGTTTGACAGGGAAAAGGATGCAGTTAATGAATATGTGTACTTTGTTTTATACTAACCGGCCTCGGTGGCGTCGTGGCAGGCCAACGGTCTACATGCTGGTAGGTACTGGGTTCGGATCCCAGTCGAGGCATGGGATTTTTAATCCCGATACCGACTCCAAACCCTGAGTGAGTGCTCCGCAAGGCTCAATGGGTAGGTGTAAACCACTTGCACCGACCAGTGATCCATAACTGGTTAAACAAAGGCCATGGTTTGTGCTGTCCTGCTTGTGGGAAGCGCAACTAAAAGATCCCTTGCTGCCTGTCGTAAAAAGAGTAGCCTATGTGACGACAGCGGGTTTCCTCTGAAAATAGTGTCAGAATGACCATATGTTTAACGTCCAATAGCCGATGATAAGATAAAAAAATCAATGTGCTCTAGTGACGTCGTTAAATAAAACAAACTTTTTTGTTTTATACTAGATATTGCATACTGTCCACCACAGCCCCTTTGGAGTCATGCATCATTTATGTAAAATGCACAGAAATGGGTGTGATTCGGTGTCTTAGCCCACGTATGTGTTTGTTTACATTGATATAACGTGAAAACCCCTGCTACAACCACTGGGGCTATATGAGAAAACATAATGCAATTAATTGTGGTCTGGAGGCCAGATTTAGCTCATTCGGTTAAGTGCTTGCTCGAGGTGCTTGCGTCGTAGGATCGAACCACCTATGTGGATCCATTCAGCTGATTGTTTTTTTTTCTCATTCCAAACAGTGCACCACAACTGGACAAAGGCCGTGGTATGTGCTTTCCTGTCCGTGGAAAGTGCATATAAAAGATCCCTTGCTGCGTTAAGAAAAATGTAGCGGGTTTGCTCTGATGACTACCAGTCAGAATTGCCAAATGTCTGACATCCAATAGCCGATGATCAATTAATGAATGTGCTCTAGTGGTGTCGTTAAACAAAACAAACTTTAAACTTTAACTGTGGTATGATGCCCTATGAATTCCCAGGAAGGGTTTGCCAAAAACAGAACGTCGTGATGAGATGTTGAAGCGTTATACTGACAAGTTCATTATCATTGGAATGCTGTTTGAGGAAAGACCAAAAAAAAATTTAAAAAAATTAAACAAACATTTTATAGTTTTTTAAAAACAATGACGTAAAGATAATATTATTTTATCAGGGCCACCATGCATTTCTAACCCGTAGCGACGGAAGAGGAGAGGGGGGTGGGGGATGGGGGCATGCCCCTCCAATCAAACTTTTTTTTTACTGTTTTAAATTTTATAAAATCATACATACATACGTAGTGTGGGTTGACACCCCCCAATAGTGGATTGCCCCCCTCCCCCACCCCACCCCAGGATAAAATCCTGGCTATCCCAGTGGATCGATCATGCGATAATTTCTACACCAGATGGAGCCCCTGTTGTCACTGGACAATTTACAGAATTCTCCAGCTGTTCATAAAACACTGGACGCATTACACCTGTCTTTTTTTTTTTTGATGAACGTCAACAGGTGACTTGGGCCAAACAAACCGCGTTATCACGCCAGTTAAGTCTGTGAAGATAATTTGCGCTTAGTACGTCTACCAGCATTCTCCGTGCCGTGGGAATAGTTAAACAGAACTCCAAAGAAACAGGAAAATTACTTGCATGGTGCGGGCGCTTTATGCGCTCAATATATTAAAAACATTTTTTTTTTTTTTTTTTTTTTTTTTTAATGAATGAATGAATGAATGAATGAATGAATGTTTAACGACACCCCAGCACGAAAAATACATCGGCTATTGGGTGTCACACTATGGTAATGCAAATAAATAAAGTGATGATCAACATCAATATAAAAATTCAAGACTTAAACAAAAACAGTGTAAAGAACTGTGCAAAAACACAAATATTACAGAATTTTACGGATACTTAATTTTACTCAAAACTTCAATTTTGTGCTGTATTGGCCATTCTCAAAGAGAATGTTACAGCCCTGCACCACGGTGAGGTTACAGCACACGCAGGGTTTTTTTTAATGAAAGTTCATCTCATAATATTTAGGGCAAAATTATGAGGGAAATGAAAATGATTCTAAGGAATATTTGAATAAAAACTGTTTGATGACTAACACGGCACTACTGCGATATTTTAGATAGTGAGAGAAGAAACCCGCTGCTACAACAATACAATCTTGAGTATATTTTATGAATATCAGTAATAATAAACTTTCCCATGAATTAATTCTGGAACAGTGTTTCATCTGGTCTTTGTGTATAGCACGTATCAGCAGATTCGTTTATTCATACCGGTGGGGTAGGACGTAGCACAGTGGTAATTAAAGCGTTCGCTTGATGCGCGGTCGGTCTGGGGTCGATCCCCGTTGTTGGGCCCATTGGTATATGAAAGACCGTGGTATATGCTATGCTATCTGTGGGATGGTGCATATAAAAGATCCCTTGCTGCTAATTGAAAAGAATAGCTCATAAAGTGACGACAGCGGGTTTTCTCCCTCAATATTTGTGTGGTCCTTAAAGGGACACGCCCTAGTTGTTAACCATTACGCCGTTGTTTTTCGCTATTAAACCCATTTTTTCACAAATAAAACTACACTTTACTTACCGTTTATTATTTAGAATATACATTTCCATTCACCTGAAGTGTTTTTTGGTAATCCTGATAATCCTGGTGTTTGTAATATCACAAAATGCATTTTTCGTATTTCTTAAAAAGCCACGGGCCTCTGAAAAAACCCCGTTGAGCAGACAAGGTCTAATCTGTTTTTAGAGGGGATATTCCCATTTCAATGTCACAGACGTTGGTATACCACGTGACCGTTATTATTTTGGTTCGGTTTGTTTTCTCGCGCACGGTTCCCGCAATCAACATCCGATTTGTTGTCGTTTGCTTGTTCATTTGTGAGATTTTTCTTCACAATTCGTGAACATTTTCATCAACAATAAAGTTCAGACAAGTAAGTATCTCAGTACAAAATGTTACAAACCCTTAAAACCAATACTTTTGCTAAGTCTTACAATATCTGGAGAGGGGATACAACCAGGACAGAACAGATGGAACATGTCCAGAAGAGGTGAAAGGAACGCACCCCAAGTCTGTGCGCACTCTGTGAAATTTGTCGTGACGTAGGCATTGTTGTGCTTCGAGCGACATCTACCGGTAACATCAGAATACTAACTTTCAAAATTATTTCAAGCACTTGGGACATGGGGATTCCCATGGTATTGATCGATATAAAACCTGCTTTTTCACTCCATTTGATAAAAACGTGATCTAATTGTGTTACAGGTTTGTAGATTAACCAAAATTATAATTTATTTTCGCTGGATGGAACTAGGGCATGCGGCTTTAACCATACGTCTGACGCCATATAACCGTAAATAAAATGTGTTGAGTGCGTTGTTACTCCCCACCCCCCACCCCCATTTCCTTTTTTCCTTCTTCCCTTCATTCGTACCGACAAGAAGCTTATTTTATACTGAACAGCCCAGTGCCTGATACTAGTCTGTTTTGTTTAACGACACCACTAGAGCACATTGATCAATTAATCATCGGCTGTTGGATGTCAAACATTTGATAATTCTGACTCGTATTCATCAGAGAAAACCCGCTATATTTTCCCTAATGCAGCAAAGGATCTTTTATATGCTCTTTCCCGCAGACAGGAAAGCACATACCACGGCCTTTGATCAGTTGTGGTGCACTGGTTGGAACGAGAAAACCCCAATCAGTTGAATGAATCCACCGAGGTGGTTCGATCCTGCGACGCCGTGATTGATAATAATGCCGTGGTACAGGACGAATTACCCGTTATGATGGGCAGCAAAAGCAATTGAGCATGTCATTCGTCCTTTGTTATCGATCCTCGTCTGTAGCCCATTGGGCTATTTATCGTTCCAGCCAGTGCACCACGACTGGTATAACAAAAACTGTGGTATGTGTTATCATGTCCGTGGGATGGTGCATATAAAAGATCCATTGTTACTAACAGAAAACAAATGAAGTGGATTTCCTCTCCCGAATTATATGTCAAAATTACCAAATTTTTCGTCCTATGTCATAGAGGTCTGGCATTCCGACTAACACTTGACATTAGGAAAAGACACTTCTTACCCAGTAACCCAGCACCTCGCTGATACAAACTGAAGAACGCAATGCTTTATCTAATATCGTTCACGTACTTCCGGTATCTACTGATATCATACAGACAGATATCAAGAGCCCGCAGCTCCGTTAAAAGTGTTTTATGCAAAAACGAAAGTACAGACCGAACTTCGTGAGTGGAGAACTACAAGGTTCTATGTGCACAAAACCTCATTTTGAAAAATCGCCACTTGAAGTTTGGAGTCATAGAGAGGTCTTTCAATGGCATATTCGAGGACTGTTTACTTTGTAGATAATTATATTTTCTATCAAATAGGATGGATAACTAATTTATGGAAAACTTGCAGATAGAACCTTATAATTCTCAGGCCACGTTGTCGCATTAATCGCGAAAACTAGAATGAATGAATGACTGTTTAACGACACCCCAACACAAAAAATATATCGGCCATTGGGTGTCAAACTATGCGAAAAAACTATGAGACAGAACCTGCCCATATTAGTTTGTCTGTTTTGTTTAACAACACCACTAGAGTACATTGATTTATTAATCAACGGCTATTGGGTGTCAACACTCTTGTAATTTTGATATATATTTGATATATTTTGATATAGAGAAGAAACCCGCTACATTTGTTTTTCCATTAGCAGCAAGATATCTTTTATATGCACCATTCAACAGACAGGATAGCATATACCACGGCCTTTGATATACCAGTCTTGGTGCACTAGCTGGATCGAGAAATAGCCCAAATGGGCCCACTGACGGGGATCGATCTCATCCCGACCGCGCATGAAGCGAACACTTTACCACTGGGCTACGTCCCGCCCCTGTGGCAATATTAATGAAACATCTTGTCAGCAGCAGCGTCGTGAATATATGTAAAAATAAAAATAGGTATCTGCTTAAAACAATAGCCCCCGAAGATTTCATCACAAGCAACGAAACAAATAGAAGTAAAACAGTTAAAAGTTTGTTTTGTTTAACGACACCACTAGAGCACATTGATTAATTAATCATCGGCTATAGCATGTCAGGTATTTGATAACTGTGACACGTAATCATCAGAGGAAACCCGCTACATTTTTCCTAATGCAGCAAAGGATCTTTTATATGCACTTTCCCACAGACAGGAAAGACACACCACGGCCTTTGACCAGTTGTGGTGCAGTGGTTGGAACAATTAGTTGAATGGGTCCGCCGAGGTGGTTCGATCCTACGACAATAGCACCTCAAGCGAGCGCTCAACCGACTGAGCTAAATCCCGCCACTTAAAAATAAGAATACAGTGAATTACAATCCGAAAAACCGAAAATAGGAAGCAACGAGAACAACACCATTTGGTATTAGAAATTGAAATGATAAGGAGCTCTTCAATTTAATTCACAGTGAAGGCGGGAATCTGCTGTATTGTCGGCTGTAATAAATACGATAAGGACAATGTGTGCACACGTGCTGCACGTTCATCATAATCAAGGAGCTGGGTTTGTAGATCAGCGCGGTTTGACGTGTACTGATGCCACGTGGGCACAACTGAGTCAGTAAAGCCACGGGGTAGATTGGTGCTGTCTACTGCAATCTGCTGTTTTAGTTGATGGTGACTTGATAAATATAACATAGACGTACGAGGACGGGTTTTGCATTGTGCATTGTGGCTGGACGCAAGCGTTTTGCACATGTACAGTTGACCGTAAGCGTTTTACAGTTATACAGCTGATCGTAAGCGTTTTACAGATGTACGACTGTCGTAAGAGTTTTGCAAATATACGGCTGACCGTAAGCGGTTTTTTAAATTTAATTTAATTTTTTATTTTATTAAAAAATAAATTTGATCAACGGCTGCCATAGGCCTGTATAGATGATGTACACAATTGTAGCGGGTGCGGAACATGGCGCAGTGGATATGCGCTTGTGTGATGCCTGATCGTTTTAGGTGGGGCGGAACGTAGCCCAGTGGTAAAGCGTTCGCTTGATGCGCGGTCGGTCTAGGATCGATCCCCGTCGGTGGACCCATTGCTATATTTCTCGTTCCAGCCAGTGCTCCACAACCGGCATTACGAAAGCCGTAGTAAGTAATTGAATTGTCAGCAAGTTTTTTTTTTGTATGTATCATACTGTATTATCTGGTCAGTGAGATGATATATAAAAAACCGGCCTCGGTGGCGTCGTGGTAGGCCATCGGTCTACAGGCTGGTAGGTACTGGGTTCGGATCCCAGTCGAGGCATGGGATTTTTAATCCAGATACCGACTCCAAACCCTGAGTGAGTGCTCTGCAAGGCTCAATGGGTAGGTGTAAACCACTTGCACCGACCAGTGATCCATAACTGGTTCAACAAAGGCCATGGTTTGTGCTATCCTGCCTGTGGGAAGCGCAAATAAAAGATCCCTTGCTGCTAATCGGAAGAGTAGCCCATGTAGTGGCGACAGCGGGTTTCCTCTCAAAATATGTGTGGTCCTTAACCATGTCTGACGCCATATAACCGTAAATAAAATGTGTTGAGTGGCGTCGTTAAATAAAACATTTCTTTCTTTGATACATAAAAAATCCCCACTTCTCACATTATCTCTGTGATCCTTATTCAAATGCCGACGCAAAATAGCTATAAATAAAAAATGTTGAGGGCGTCGTTAAATAAAACATTTCTTCCTTGTTCCATCCATTGTAACTTGTCTCTTTGAAAATATTGTTTTAATGTTTTGTTTAGCCAAACCGCACGAACATCCAGTGCAGATGAGCCTTGAAAGATGCATTGAGAAATTTAATCACGAATCCGCTACAACCGCCCAGTGTTTACCGACTGGTGCTCGGCTCTGTGAAAGACTAGCCTTGTCTCTCCCAATATCGGAGAAGTGGCCCCAGGAGCGGTGCCGTGTATACACACACACGGGTTACTCAACTTTTCATTTCCATAAAACTAATCATTTTTGATAACGGCGCGCAGATCACGTTACCAAGCATTCATAGCGAGTTCTCTTACTGCGAGTTCAAGGCCGGGACGATGGCAAAAAATTGAAAAATTGAAAAATAAAAATAATAATAATGAAAAAAATTGGTTATTAAAGACATCGTCGCACGAACCCACGCATCCCCTCAAACCCCCCAACCCCCCCACCCCCAAAAAGAACCCATGCCTGAAATAGATACATTTAATATGCCAAGAAAAGTACTTCATTGCATAATCGTCACCTCCATCTTAATATCGCTATTTTGGTATGAATCTGAATTATCGCTACGTAACCGTAAATAAGAAAAAAGCACTTCGTTAATTTTTCAACTAACGCTAGCATTTTAAAAATGTTTCTAAAACTGCTTAAGAGTTACTTGAAGAGAGGAATATACAGCATGGTATATATTATACATCGTGACGTTAATCGTATGACCGCAGTAAGTAGATCAAAAGTTGTGCGACGTTGCCTTTAATGATTCATTCCTGTGACTTGTTATTAGTGGGGAGTATAGTAGCCGATTCTCTACCACACAGTAATTTAGTCAACCATTTACCCTGCACCATTTGAGAGCATGCCCTCTTTTGTCCGCATTTGTTATTTCTACATGCCTTATTAACACGTTCCCGATCTGTATATTTTGTGTGTGTTGGGGTGTTGTTAAACACTCATTCATTCATTCATTCATTCATTCATTCATTTTATTACCACGTTCCTACCTCCCAGTCGTAAACTCTCTCCTCCACCCCCCCGTATTCCCAATATTTATCCCTGATCACTGTTAGTTTCAGTTCTTTCAATTTATATTTCTTTGTCTGACACAGTTGTTCTTCCATTAAATTAGTACAAATTACGTAATAATAGTACATGATTACTAAGACACAACATATGGTGATCATCGGTGTCCTCCCATTTTGCCTACACTCAGTATGAAAAGATGCCATCCCCAGTTAAAAGTGGAGCATGACAAAATAATATGACAAACACATATTTTATTATAAAAACGATTAACATTACACAACAAAAACAATTAAAACTATAAAATGACCTCACAAATATTAAACAAATATTTTGTACAAAGTTTAACTTTAATCCTATATCAAAGAATCATGAAGGCCATTTCACTTTGATCACATATTAAAGATTACAGTATGGGATCATTGGACTAATACTAATCACCATAAAGAGCATGAAATCACCTTTGCGCAACTAAGCCCCAATTACAGAACAATCTTAATTGTTTATGTAATACAATATTTTTATATTGGTTTGAAACACAAAATAATAGGGATTGTTCCACTATGAACTGGGGATGTCACTTTTTTACACTGTAGGCAAACTGAGTGTAGGCATACTGGGCTGTAGGCAAAATGGGTGTAGGCAAAGTGGGTTGTAGGCAGAATAGGAAAGAACCTGATCATCAATGCACTTTGATTCCAGTTTGACTTTTCAGGAATCGACCAGGTTATCTCACGTTTACGCGAACCACGGTTACGCTACGCTACAGGCGGGTTGGGTGCGGAGTTTCTCGATTACTTGAACGATTAGTAGATAGAATCAAAATATATTTTGAATATCCACATTTCATTGACTGAAACAAATCGAAATGGAAACGAGAAATGTTCAATAATTGTGAATCTGACACAAAAAGTGAATAACTACTTACCCAAGGCTTCAGCGCCCTCTAGCAGCAGAGATAAACACAAGAGCACCACCAGTAGGGAAAACCCGACTTGCATCTTCAGCCATTGAAGTCAATGATTCTAAAAATAGACACAAAACAGCCAATGACGTCATTGATTCTAAAAATAGATACAACACTGCCATTGAAGTCAATGATTCTAAAAATAGATACAACACAAACTTTGAAATCAACGATTCTAAAAATAGATACGATACAGCTGATGAAGACAATGATTCTAAAACTAGATTCAACACAGCCATTGAAGTCAATGGTTCTAAAATAGATACGATAGTCAATGACGTCATTGATTCTAAAAATAGATACGATAGAGCTAATGGAGGCGATGATTCTAAAAATAAATACAACACAGCCATTGAAGCCATTGATTCTAAAAATAGATACGATACAGCTAATGAAGACTGATTCTAAAAATAAATAAATGCAGCCATTAATGTCACTAATTCTAAAAATAGATACAATACAGCCAATCAAGTCAATGATTCTAAAAATAGACATACTACAAAATAGTTTTCCCTATTCTTCACTCTCTGATGTTAACGATTGTAAAATAGACACCATACAGAACTCTCCATGTCTACTGAAATCCAAACAACTATAGAGGGGTATGGTCTTCTATAGAATACACAACCTCCACTTAATCCAGCCGAACGCTTTTGTTATAAGTATGGAATTTACTACGAGTTGTTTATTTCAAAGCCGATTGTTTTTCCACAAAAGAAATAGTAAAAAGAAGCCTGTTATTTCAAAACACTGTTACTTTTCTTCTTACGTCAAACCAAACTAAAATTATTTACCCCCCCCCCCCCCCCCCCCCCCCCCCCCCCCCCCCCCTCCCGAAAAACAACAACATTTTGTTGCAGGATGGGACGGACTTTAGTTACAGTCTGAATCATGTACAGTGCAGCTTTGGTAAAGGAAGTGCTAAATGACGAAGACAAGCAGTCAGCGATATAAATAAGTAGAATTGTTCATTTGGCCACCGGACAAGTACAACGAAAAATCTACTTGTCCAACAATCTTTTCACGTGTTCAAATAAATGTTTTGTTTTATTAAAGTACAAGGACTGTATTTTTGATTGCTCAGAATTAAACTGCATTGAAACGTTTTACTTGTCCACTAGACAACTATTTAGGTACATTTTGCTTGTCCGAGCATATTTTCACTTGTCAGGACAAACGGACAAGTGCTTATCTCGAACACTGCAGCAGATACTGTTTTATGGGAGAGTTCCAAAAGTTATGATGAAGTATTTGTGAAATACGAAAAAAAAGAAGAAAAAAGTTGACCTCAGCTTTTGCGAGAGGGTTTTGGATATAGGCACATTAATAAGTTAAAAGAAAGAAAGAAAATATCCCTTGCTAAAGGATAAATGTAGCGGGTGTCTTCTGTTGACTACGTGTCAGAATTACAAAATTGTTGACATCCAGTAGCCGATTATTAATTAATCAATGTGCGCTAGTGGTGTCGTTAAACAAAACAAACTAACTTCGCTTTCCGAATCCTATCTTGCACACACGCCTGGATGGACATTAGTACTCTAAAGCACCGAATTCTGACATTGATGGTATGCACAAGAATTAGCAGTGCGCGCGCGCCTTTGTACGTGTGTGCGTGTGTTTATGTGCATGTGTGTGTATGCAATAGCGGATCCAGAAATTCCATTTGGGGGGGGGGGGGAAGGGGCAATGACATGAGGCGGAATGCCAAGGGAACTTTGGGGGAGGTTTAGAGGGGGATCGTAAAAAATGAAAATGAAAATATAATAAAATTATAACTGTCGCAAAATATAGGGGGAGGACCAGGTTTCTGCCCCCCCCCCCCAAGATCCGCCTCTGGTATTTCTGTGTATGTGTATGTATATGTGTGCATATACTATGTGTGTTTGTATGTGTATATATACATCTTTTTCTCTTTCTTTTTTTTAAAAATAATTAGTTTTAAAATACTTTTGATTTGTTTTTGCAGTAATTAGTTATAGTACTACTGATGAAAAATAGAAAAACACCCAGCAATAAACAACAGAAAAACAACCGAAAACAAAAATAGACGGAAACGGAATTAATATTTTTTTGTTTAGCAAATATAGTGTCAATAACTGTATCACATTTCAGTAATATTCCATTTCTTGCACAGCGAAGCGCGTTTTGAAAAATAAGAGTATATATACAAAAAATAATAATATGGTAAAAAGAAAAAAAAGAAAGAAGCACTTTACGAAATGGTTGGAGAAAATATCAATATCATAAAAAGATCGGTCAACGCATCAATGTAATTATATCATTTTCTAGTCCAACAGAACTTCCTACTCTACTTCTCAACCTATCTAGTCAAATTGCCTTGACAACCCTTCCATATAACTGAAACAGAAAAGTCACGTCATTAGCTGGCAAAAAAAAGAGGACGAGAGGAGAGAACATTAAAGCCGATGAAATATTTGTGTAATATGTAAAATAATGGCGATGATTTCCGTCAGTTAAAAGTCTCGTCGTGCATTTCATTTTAACTAGTTTATCCTGCTCATATACCACTGGGGTTTCCAACACACCCATCCCGAGTCCGACCTCCGTAAAGATCCGGGGCCTGAATCGGGACAGGACTCTCGTCTTGCGTGGAAATACTGAACACGAGCGCTGCCAGAATGCTCTCCCTTGGGCGCAGAATTCTATATGGACGAATCGATTTAAAAGAGTTTTGATTTATGATCCATTGGATACGTGAAACATTTATATACAAATAAAATAGTTTTTATTATTACTATGGTGAATGATTTCAGAAGAGATGCTTTCGTAATAATATTTGAGAGAGAGAGAGAGAGAGAGAGAGAGAGAGAGAGAGAGAGAGAGAGAGAGAGAGAGAGAGAGAGAGAGAGAGAGAGAGAGAGAGAGAGACAGATAGATATAAACACACCACACAGAGAGAGAGAGAGAGAGAGAGAGAGAGATATAGAGAGAGAGATACACACACACACACACACAGAGAGAGAGAGAGAGATACACACACACACACACACACCATATATATATATATATATAATATATATATATAGAGAGAGAGAGGAGAGAGAGAGAGAGAGAGAGAGAGAGAGAGAGAGAGAGAGAGAGAGAGAGAGAGAGAGAGAGAGAGAGAGAGAGATCCCCTCTGCCTTCACACAGGCCATTTCTACTTATCTTATTAATATACAAAGTGTGTTGTATATTTTGACAGAGAGCTAATCAGGATCTTGAAAATGGAAGAAGTATTAATACAACGATAAATAAGCCTTCAGTCAACACTCATTTTAAAAATAAAAATAAAAGTGAACCATGACCCATCGCCCAGCCCCCGAGCTTAAATTCTTACGCATGGTTTTCATCACCGTGATTTCACGCTGTGTCACGTGTACAAACCAACCAGCCTTGATGCTCTACACACGTCACGTGACTCGGGTGAAAACGTTCAGCTAATTGTGTTTGCACTGAACGCAATCTCGCCGGCACAGCAGTGTGGGGCACGAATATGTAAACTAATTTCAAAACCGTCGACTGATGTTAAAAACCAAACATTTCTTCCCCGAATATAATATACTAATAAGCATTTAGAAAGTAAGTCGCCCTCCCCCCGTGATGCTTATCGTAGATTACATAAATAGATGTAGGCGCGGATACTGGGTGGGTAATTCCCCAACAAGAACAGTTTTAAAGATCTAGCAAGTTCCCCCACCCTCGCCAGTTAGTCAAATCTTAGATCCGTCCCTGAGAGGTGTATTTTTCACAACATGACGACAGGCATACGCATATGACCTCCTTCCTGACTTTACAAAAATAAAAAAGTTAATTCAGTAACCGTGTGTATATTTTAAATATTAAACACGTAGAATGGATCACTCTTAGGCGTATGGGATCCCATTATACGTTTGTAGGGTGCAGGCCGATTTTTGCCCGAATTAAACGAAGATTGATCATTGCAATGTTCCATTAGTAGTAAAGGGATATTGTATATGCATCACCCCACAGACAGGACAGCACATACCACAACCTTTGATATACCAGTCGTGGTGCACTGGCTGGAACGAGAACTGACTCAATGCACCATCTCACAGACAGGACAGCATATACCACGGCCTTTGATATACCAGTCGTGGTGCACTGGCTGGAACGAGAAATGGCTTAATGCACCATCCCACAGACAGGACAGCACATACCACGGCCTTTGATATACCAGTCGTGGTGCACTGGCTGGAACGAGAAATGGCTTAATGCACCATCCCACAGACAGGACAGCACATACCACGGCCTTTGATGTACCAGTCGTGGTGCACTGGCTGGAACGAGAAATAGCCCAATGGGCCCTACCGACGGATATGGATGGATGCCGAACAGACCGCGCATCAAGCGAGCGCTTTACCACTGGGCTATGTCGCGCTCCTTACAGGATAAGAATAAGTAAAAATCTAAGTAATAAGTCAGTTTCAGTGTTTTACTGCCGTCCGTGTCAGCTGTCTCATTGCCGTTTCAGTCTGGGGCCACAATCGATCCTAACCGCACACGAGAACCGGACCGGAAGATAAAATAAATTCCACGTGAATGGAACAAAATAGATAAATCCTTCATTTCCTTCGATGACGAATGGCCATATCGACGATGAGAGCAATTACATAAACATAAGATAGGAAATTGAATCAATGAAAATACTGAACGTGCGCTTATGGTCACATTAAGATATCGTCCCCGACTAAAACGTCCTCATTTTTCACGCAAAAATAATTAATGGATTATCAATATCTATATCTCTGTCCGTTAAACAGTGGACACTGGAGGCAAAACAAATAAGAGGAATGAGGAAAACGAAAAAGTCCAATTTACACTTAAGTCTGATTCAGTTCATTTTCTTGATCTGTTCAAGCAACAGGTCTTTGTAATCGAGTTGGAAGAAAACCCCTTGCAAATAAAGGGGAGTGTGAGATTCGTTCAAAACCGTTGAATTCTGAATGGTGGACTCGAGTGTAATAAAGCTCTGTTGTAGTAATTCGACTTGAAAACCTAGCACTGTAACTATAATATTGTTAGTGGATGAATGGTACACCGTGGCTTCACTGTCACTTTAAGTACCAATGATCGACATTCCTCGTTGGTCTCAGAATAAATCAAGGCTTTTAACTTAAAGGAACAGACCCTAGTTTTTAAACACTAAGGCATATTTTTTAGTATTAGAGCCGTTTATGATCATTAAAATCAAACATTACTTATATTTTATTGTTTAGATTATCCATTTCCGTACAACCGAAGTGTTTCCGGTCATCCTGGTGTTTCTAATTCCACAAAATGCTTTTTTTTTTTTTTCATATGTTAAAAAACGCACATGCGTCTGAGAAGTAATGTTGATGGAGTCGCGTTTAGTCTATTTTAAAGTTTTTTTCAACGTCACAGACTCTTGGTTCACTCTGTTGTATCTAAATTTGCTACAGGTTTGTAAATTAACCAAACGTAGTGTCCATTTTTACGGGTTGAAACTAGAGTCTAGGTGAAAAATATGCCTTAGTGTTTAAAAACTAGGGTCTGTCCCTTTAAGGATAATCTCCAACACCAAGGCTGACCATTTACACCAATCCTGGTAATCTACACCAAACCGGATCATCTATATCAAGGCTGATAGTGTACAGCTAATCAACTACACCAAGGGTGTTTATTTATAACACCAATGCTGATAAACTACGACCTGCCTATAAAACGTAATGGCATGTACCGTCCTGGTTGTGAAACAAGTTCGCACATCAGCTTTGGGTACTAATCTAATTCATCAATATCACATAATTTCTAAACAAAAGAATGTGAGATAAAGCGATATACTTGAACAGACACCGGATGTTTGAGTGTCGATAAAAAGGAAGCCTTGGCTTCTGTTAAAGGATTTACGGTATATACAACCTATCGATAAAAAAGAAAACTCGGATTCTATTAAAGGATTTAGGGTATATACAACATTCTGATAAAAAAGAAACCTCGGCTTCTGTTAAAGGATTTACGGTATATACAACCAACCGATAAAAAAGGAAGTCGTTTATTAAAGTATTTACGGTATATACAACCGACCGATAAAATAGCCTCGGCTTCTGTTAAATGATTTACGGTATATACAACCGACCGATAAAATAGCCTCGGCTTCTGTTAAATGATTTACGGTATATACAACCTACCGATAAAAAAAGAAGTCTTGGCTCCTATTAAAGGATTTACGGTATATACAACCTACCGATAAAAAGGATTTACGGTATATACAACACACTGATAGAAAAGCGCGCAATAATTTCCCTAACTTAATCTGCAATATCAATTTGACATGCTTTTGCAAACGATCGCCGATTGGATGGATTTATTATAAACAACATGGGCGTTCCCCATAACGGGACCTGCAATCTGTGGCAGGAGGCAGTAAATTGGCTATATTTATGAGTACGCTGTCTGTATTTAGTATGGACACCTGAGTTCTTATCTTACCCAGTTACATTCTCTATTATGAGCATTGACAATACAGAAGGTACACAACACTACAACGATTTGCCATTTCTGAATTAGTGTCTATTTATTATCTAGTGGGTAAAGTTCCAAACGTTTTATCGAGAGGGCGTAGAACTCATATTCGCCGAACTGGTCAGTACGGGTTCTTGGAACCATGTCTGGGGTTACAAACAGAAAAATAAAAATGAGTGTTTATCGACAACTGCAGGCCTACTTTCAGAGAGAGAGAGAGAGAAAGAGAGAGAGAGAGAGAGAGAGAGAGAGAGAGAGAGAGAGAGAGAGAGAGAGAGAGAGAGAGAGAGAGAGAGAGAGAGAGAGAGAGAGAGAGAGAGAGAGAGAGAGAGAGAGAGAGAGAGAGTGTGTGTGTGTGTGTGTGTGTTTATTGTCTCTTTATTTTAAATGTAATGTCAATGATTTTGAGTTTTTCTTATCAAACAATCTCACTATAACAAATCCAATAAGCCTTGACTAGGATGGTCACTGGTGCAGGTCAATTTCATTTTCTTAACTGACTTGATCGATAAGGTGGAGGAGGGAGGTGGGGGGTCGATATCAAGCTAACGAAATCTCCCATAAGCTGCGATTCCTGACTCGAGTGACATGCTCGCCATGTGCCAGAGACAGGTTGTGTGGAAACAGACAATAACAAGGAAAACAAACAAACAAACTCATTTAATTTCGGTGCCAGGGCAAGTAACTAAAGACGGGGGGTGGGGGGGGGGGGGGGGGGGGAGATGCAGACCCTCCCCCCTTGCACAATAAAGGCGAGGCCACACGATACGATTGCGTCGTAGGAGAATAGCTAATTGTGACAAAAAAGGTTGTTTTGTTTAACGACACCACTAGTGCACATAGATATTATTAATCATCGACTATGTCCCGTCCCCTAGACAACTACTATGATTTTATCGGTTGCATTTGTACGAGGCACTTACAGGTTGCATGGAACCAAAGAAGAGAGTTCCGTGTCAAGGTTCAAGGCGCACCTCAGATATTTACGTAGTAAAAACAGCTGTGGCTGTGATTGGTAGTACTAAGCAAAATTGATTATTTGTGCAATTGGCAATAGATAAATACACGTTGTTATGCAGTATACGCCAGAGGTTGAAACTAGTGCAGGGTACACTTAAGATGGAACTGCGATTTTTAAAAGCAAAAATGACGGTTGCTGATAAAAAGATTGATTAAATCTCTTAAATGGTATGTGACCGCCACCCCCCCTCCCCCCACACTTCTCATTTTCTTGCAGGTGAATTAACTGTGGGGTGCCATACGTTTTATTGCTGAACTGCCTGGGTGTGAAGATACGCTGCTTATATCAGGTTTATTAGTAAACGTTAACATTATCGGCAGTAGGAATTAATTTGGTGCAGTGGAACCAATACCGTGTGGCGACGCCTTAAAATAAGAGAGGCCAGTGGTAAAGCGCGGTTTGGGATCGATCCCCATTAAGTTTATTTCTCTTTCCAGCCAGTGCACCACGACTGGTATATGAAAGACCGTGGTATGTGCTGTCCTGTCTGTGGGATAGTGCATATAAAATATCCCTTGCTACTAATGGAAAAATGTAGCGGGTTTCCTCTCTGAGAGTATATGTCAAAATGACCAAATGTTTGACATCCAATAGCCAATGATTAATAAATCAATGTGCTCTAGTTAAAACAAACTTTAACTTTAAACTCGTGTATGTTGTGTGTGTGTTGTGTGTGTGTGTGTTGTGTGTTGTGTGTGTGTGTGTGTGTAGTGTGTGTGTGTGTGTTGTGTGTGTGTGTTGTGAGTGTGTGTTGTGTGTGTTTGTGTGTGTTGTGTGCGTGTGTGTTATGTGTGTGTGTGTTGTGTGTTGTGTGCGTGTATGTTGTATGTGTGTGCTGTGTGTGTGTTGTGTGCGTGTGTGTTGTGTGCGTGTGTGTTGTGTGCGTGTATGTTGTGTGCGTGTGTGTTGTGTGCGCGTGTATGTGTATGTTGTGTGCGTGTATGTTATGTGCGTGTGTGTTGTGTGCGTGTGTGTTGTGTGTGTGTTGTGTGCGTGTTGTGTGTCTGTGTCTGTGTATGTGTGTTTGTGTTTGTGTGTGTGCGTGTGTTTGTGTGTGTGTGTGTGTGTGTGTTTGTGATTGTGTGTGTGCGTGTATGTGTCTCTCTCTGTGTGTGTATGTGTGTCTGTTGGTTTGTATGTATGTATGTATGTATGTATGTATGTGTGTGTGTGTGTGTGTGTCTGTGTGTGTGTGTGTGTGTGTGTATGTATGTATGTATGTATGTGTGTGTGTGTGTGTATATATATGTGTGTGTGTATGTATGTGTGTGTGTGTGTCTGTGTGTATATGTATGTATGTATGTATGTATGTGTGTGTGTGTGTGTGCGTGTGTATGTATGTATGTGTGTGTGCGTGCGTGTGTGTGGATTCTGTGGACGCAACCTCCCCTTGTCTCCCCCCCCCCCCCCCCCCCCCCCCCCCCCACCCACTGGGTTCGGACCCAAGTGATGAAGCCATTATTTTATTATTTTATGATGAAGGTGATATAATGGTGGCTGGCGGAATAGATCTGTATGTGATTGTTTTGTTGTGGGTATCATAAAAAATGATGAACTGACAGCCCAAATGGATAAGATATGAACATAAACATTCATAAACAAATAAAGATTTTTATCTCGTCTGCAGCACTGAACCGTTCAGTGAACGTGCACACGAAGAAACCATTCGCGCATCAAATAGTCAGATCTAATCACCACTGAATTTGCATTACATGGATATACTCCCATTGGGCTATTTCTCGTTCTTTTCAGTGCACCACGACTGGTACACGTATATCAAAGACCGTGGTATCTATCCTGTCTGTGGGATGGTGCATATAAAGGAAGGAAATGGTTTACTTAACGACGCACTCAACACATTTTATTTACGGTTATATGGCGTCGGACATATGACTAAGGACCACACAGATATTGAGGGAGGAAACCCGCTGTCGTCACTTCATGGGCTATTCTTTTCGATTAGCAGCAAGGTATCTTTTTATATGCACCATTCCATAGACAGGATAGCACATACCACGGCCTTTGATATACCTGTCGTCGTACACTGGCTGGACCGAGAAATAGCCCAATGGGCTCACTGACGGGGATCGATCCCAAACCGACCGCGCATCAAGCGAGCGCTTTACCACTGGGCTACGTCTCGCCCCTGGTGCATATAAAAAATCCCTTGCTACTAATGGAAACATGAAGCGGGTTTCCTTTCTAAGAATCTATGTTAGAATGACCAAATGTTTGATATCCAATTAGCGATGATTAATAAATCAGTGCTCTAGTGGTGTCATTAAACAAAACAAACTAAGACTATATGTCAAAGTACCAAATGTTTGACATCCAATAGCCAATGATTAATAAATCAATGTGCTCTAGTGGTGTCGTTATCCGAAAAACTTAACATGGATATACATTTCCATGCACATACGAACTAGTAGTAGGGTTCGGGGAGGGGAATGAAAGAAAAAAAGAAATGTTTTATTTAACGACGCACTCAACACATTTTATTTACGGTCATATGGCGTCAGACATATGGTTATATGGCGTCAGACATGGGCTATGGTTTTTATTTGCGCATACATGATTTGTTGAAGTTATGGAGGAAGTGGTTTACACCTACCCACTGAGCTGGAGTCGCCCCATGCCTCGACATCCGAACCCAGTACCTACTACCTCTTAACGATTAGCAGCAAGGGATCTTTTTTATTTGCGCTTCCATACCCACCCCAGGCAGGATATAAAATAAAATAAACCATGGCCTTTGTTGAACCAGTTTGGATCTCTGGTTACGGTGCAAGTGGTTTAAGGACTATGTGGCTGAGCCTGCGTGCGTCGCAGGAGAACCACCTCGGTGGATCCATTAAACTGATTGTTTTTTTCACTCATTCCATCCAGTGCATCACAACTGGTCAAAGTCCGTGGTATGTGCTTTCCTGTCTGTGGAAAAGTGCATATAAAAGATCCCTTGCTACTAACAGAAAAATGTAGCGGGTTTCCTATGATGACTACGTGTCAGAATTACCAAATGTTTGACATCCAATAGCCGATGATTAATTAATCAATGTGCTCTAGTGGCGTCGTTAAACAAAACAAACTTTAATATCTAGGTTGGAACTGGACGAATCCATAATGGCACTTTATCCCCACCCCCATTACCATTTTCCCAATACAATTACTGCTTTTAGGGCACAACCTTCTAGTACATTGCATTCTTCGGAATTTGTTTTATCCCCAAAGGTGAAACCAGGGGGTAATTGCCTGCTACTATCACACGTGGCCAACAATCAACCAGCGATCCAGAGATGGGCTAACAGGTGGTAGTTAGTTTTTCTGCCGCCTGTGTTATTTTATACTACTTGGAATGCTTATGCGGAAATTGGGGTACTCTCATAATTCGAGGGTAAATTGCACGTTTCTGTGTTAAACTGTCATCTCACACGACCGCGCGCACCAGACTGTGGCCGTAAAGCGCCGACATCAACAGGGAGATGCACGAAACAGATAGTAATGAATTAAGCAATCGCCTGACTGTGGGCTGTAAACACTCGCCTCGTCCCAGCTGCGGCCGAATTGCACCACAGGTCAAGTTGGAACGTGTGCGCCATCTTAAGAATTATTGTCATGATAAAGTGTTAAAATAAAGGTGACCGTGCAGTGAAAACTGGACCCTCACAACCTACCCTAGTCCTAGCTCGAGTATCCTGTAGCGTTATTATGTTATATGTGAGAATAACGCTAGAGATGACTGTGTGTAATACTTCGGCAATCGTCGACGACCAAATGGTAGCCAGCCACTGTGTCTGAAATACGTTTTCTTTCTAAATCTGATGCCACAGACATTTAGTTTGATTATTTGCCTAGCCCAAGTCCAAATGCCTACTAAAATAATCATCAAAAAAAAAAAAAAAAAAAAAAAAAAAAAAAAATATATATATATATATATATATAAAAGCAAAAGTCATAAATGAACGAAAACACAAACACGTTCTTAGTCTTAAATATATGAATTATGATTTTAATATTTTGCCGTCTAAAACAGTGTTCCCAAACTATTACATCACCTATGTGGCGACAGCAAGCCAGCCTCTATCCCTCTCTGTTTTTCCTTTCCTCTCTCCCCCTCTCTATGTGTCTCTCTCACCCTCTCTTTGTCTCTGGCCTCTTTCTCTCTATTCCTTTCTCTCACTCACTCACTCTCCGTATGTTACCCGTCGCGCAGAGGTATTACGTAACAAAGTGCCCACCTGGGCTTAAGTGCATATTGGAACTGCACACGGCCCTCTAAAACAATTAATATCGCCACAGGCGAAAACAAAATTAAGAGCATGTTCCGTCACACATATCAAAAAACAACAACAACAAATCACACCGACCTAAAAAATCCCCAAAAAGTTATCTCAAAATGTTTAAAATGAGTCATATTTATAATGATGGTAATATTTTTTAATGTCTGATATCCAATAGCCAGGTTGATTATTAAATCAATGTGCTCTAGTGGTGACGTTAAAAAACCCTACCCCCCCCCCCCCCCCCCCAACAACCATCAAATTCCCACCAAAACGTACAAAGTGCGATATGACAATTTAACTCAGTTTGTATATAATTTTTCAAAACTTTGTTTAACTTTGGACACATCTTAGATGGTGCAAATGTAGAAAAGCAAACACAAAAATATGTTTATGACAGCAAATTGATAAGAAATAAACGTAAATCTATATCTTATGTCATCGTGATTCATTGCCTCTTCTTTTGCCCGACTAGAAGTCTCAAGAGAGAGTGAGACATGTCAAAACATCCATGTAAAAACTGAAGCGATGAAGCGATATGAGAATGTTGGTTATCTCCCCTTTTTGAGGTTGTGTTTTCTCATTTAAAGTCCCCAGTGTCGACTTCCCTCCTACCCTCTCATTTAGCAAACACACACGACTACAGCATTTTGGGATCATATTTTGTAGGTTTTTCCATATTATGATGGACGAAACAAAAAAGTTATCTCAAAATGTTTAAAATGAATCATATTTATAATGATGGTAATATTTTTTAAAGCTGCCATCTCTGGTTTTAGTCTTATAAAATCAAGTTCTAAGTTCAAATACAAGCATAACTGCACTTTTAATTCACTCGCGAGTTGTCGCCATTAACGCATATCATCAAATGCTTACTACGCACTTCGAACAATTCTCGCCATTTTGTAATGCAACAATAGCTAAACCGTGCTATTTTTAGCCGTATTTGACGTCGGTAGGAACCCGTCAAAAGTGTCCCACTTTCAAAATACTGGGTTTATTTTTAACATGGAAAAGCCAGCGTAGCGAATCCAATGCGGAGTGCGGCGTCTTATATGCACCAAATGTGATTAGATTAACTGTTCTAAATGCTTAAATAATAAAAATATTCCAGGGACTGCCGCTTTAATGTCTTTCAGAGTAAAAACACATTTTTTTTTTTTGTATTTAAAAAACACAAGTAAGTTGCTGGATGAGTGACTGTTTGTACCATATCAAAAAACAACAACAACAAATCACACCGACCTAAAAAAACCAAAAAGTTATCTCAAAATGTTTAAAATGAGTCGTATTTATAATGATGGTAATACCCACAAAAGATACTGAGTTGGGTAAAAAACAATTGGTGCTGTTTTTTCATTCTGTGCTGTTATTTGTTGGTTTTTAACCAACTGAATGTAAAAGCTTCAAGTCTCCTTTCATTTCAACTTATTTTCGTGCTCTAATCCAATAAAGATTCATGCACGCTGTCCTGAACACACACCTCAATTATCTGAGTTTTCTGTCCAGAACAATAGGTTAATAGTTGTTAGTGATTAGTGAGCGAGAGAGAGAGAGAGAGAGAGAGAGAGAGAGAGAGAGAGAGAGAGAGAGAGAGAGAGAGAGAGAGAGAGAGAGAGAGAGAGAGAGAGAGAGAGACAGAGCGAGATCACTAAACCATTAAAGCTCACATTGTGTTGGAACTACAACTGGGATGCGAACCCAGTACCTACCAGCCTTACGTCCGATGGCTTAGCCACTGCACCACCCCGCCGAGGCCGGTTTTAAGCCTCCTCTGTGTCCGCCACTGGTGTTGTTTTCGAGATGGTGCTCTCAGCTGCACTATGAATCAATGGTGAGTTCAGGGCGCCAGAGTACCTGATGACAGTTCTCACAATGGAGCGGTGACCACTCCAACACGACAAGTACTAATCTTCCACCACACACTCGTGATTGCTTCTCAACTACACACTTTCACGATACCATCATCGCCTGGCACGCGGGACGCCTCTTAACGTTTCTTGGATGACGCTAAAATATGGAATAATTCCCCACCCCTAATTTTATATCTGGCGTCCACAACATACCACGCCTCCTTTTGCTGTCCCAATCTCAAAATGGCGTGCATCAACCTCCAGTGGATATAAAGTTTGTTTTGTTTAACGACATCACTAGAGCACACTGATTAATTAATCATCTGCTATTGGATGTCAAACATTTGGTCATTCTGACTCGTAGTTCCAGCCTCGGTGGTGTCGTGATTAAGCCATCGGACATATTGAGGCTGGTAGGTACAGGGTTCGAAGCCCGGTACCGGCTCCCACCCAGAGCGAGTTTTTAACGACTCAGTGGGTAGGTGTAAGACCACTATACCCTCTTCTCTCTCACTAACCACTAACCAACTAACAACTAACCCACTGTCCTGGACAGACAGCCCAGATAGCTGAGATGTGTGTGACCAGTACAACGTGCTTGAACCTTAATTGGATAGTCTAGATAGACAGATCGTTTCTCAGCTGACACTAAAATATGAAACAATTCCCCACCCCTAATTTTGAATGTCGTAAATTATTGAAATTGTCCACAACATACAACCCCTCCCCCTTTCTGTCCCAATCTCACAACAAGATAGCCATCAATGTATGCGTGCACGAAACTCCAGTTGATATAAACACGTAAATAAAGGTTACACACTACCATTAATTTTCATGCATTTTAATATACAATTTTATGTTAGAATAATTACATTTTGTGAAACATAGAGGCAATATCGTGACGGCAATTACATTTTTTTTGTACTGTGGTCTGGCAACTATCATGCAAGACTATCTCTAAAGGCTGACCACAAAAAAATGTGACTTATCTACCAGAGCAAAGAGCAAAGTCTATTTTTGCTGTTTATATAGGCGAAAGCATACCAAATTTAGTATTAAAATTAAGTAACCTAAAAGCAATGAGTTATTGATGTACTAAGGTCAACCTACTTGTAACCACCAAAGAAAGATCTGAAAAGGCGTTTCATTATTTCATGTTATTATTATAGCCTCAATCTCAAATGACGTCACACGCATACAATTTGTATGGCGTTGCCATGACAATAGTAGCTCAGACTCTATTAGAGTCTCGAGTCTAGACTCTAAACGTGTTATAGGCCCCAGGTCATGGCCCATATTTTCGAAGCTATCTTAGCACTACGAAATCGTAAAATGATCGTAGGTTGTGACATCACTACAGCATACGCCATAGTGATGTCATAGCTTACGATGGTCTTACGATTTCGTAGGCTATGATTGCTTCAAAAATATGGGGCCTAAGAATAAAGGTGTGGTGTCTAAAGTTTTGGCTAGTTAATTGGAGGCATTTTTGCTGGGACTGGCGTTAATAAATAAGATTTGTCTCGAGCACTCATTAAAGGGACACGCCCTAGTTACGGCTAGTTGTTAACCATTACGGCGTTGTTTTTCGCTATTAAACCCATTTTTTCACAAATAAAATTGCACTTTACTTACATTTTATTATTTAGAATACACATTTCCATTCACCTGAAGTGCTTTTTGGTAATCCTGGTAATCCTGATGTTTGTAAAACCACGAAATGCACTTTTTTGTATTTCTTAAAATGCCGCGCGCACTCGAGAAAAAACCGTTAAGCAAGCGAGGTCCAATCTATTTTTAGAGGGAATCTTCCTGTGTAAACGTCACAGACGTTGGTATACCACGTGACCGTTATCATTTTGGTTCGGTTTGTTTTCTCGTGCACGGTTCGCGCAATCAACATCCGATTTGCTTGTTGTTCATTTGTGAGATATTTCTTCACAGTTCGTGAACATTTTCAGTAACAATAAAGTTGAGACAAGTAAGTGTCTCAATACAAAACGTTACAAACCCTTAAAACCAATAATTTTGCTGTCTTACGACATCTGGAGAGGGGATACAACCAGGACAGAACAGTTGGAACATGTCCAGGAGAGGTGAAAGGAACGCACCCCAAGTCTGTGAAATTTGTCGTGACGTAGGCATTGTTGTGCTTCGAGCGACATCTACCGGTGACATCAGAATACTAACTTTCAAAATTATTTCAAGCAATTGGGACATGGGGATTCCCATGGTATTTATCGATATAAAACCTGCTTTTTCACTCCATTTGATAAAAACGTGATCTAAGTGTTTTACAGGTTTGTAGATTAACCAAATTATAATTTATTTTCGCTGGATGGAACTAGGGTGTGCGGTTTTAAGGATTTGACTGGTTCCAGCCCTGTCACGTTCATGTAACCAGTCTAGACAGCGTTTCGTAACGTCACGCTGCGCTCGTGTCAAAGAACGCAAGATTGGCGTTCTGGTTTCATTTTTACTACAAAGTCAAATCGTTCCATTTTTTGTTGTAAGTATTCCCGAAACACATTCACAAAGATGCAGCTGATTTTAAGAACCGATCGGACTGATCGTGGCACCATCGGTTTGGCTTCCTATTCAACTTACCGTAAATTTTCTTTCAAAGGCGAAAACCCTAGTTTTAACCCGTAAATTATGGACACTAAGTTTAGTTAATTTACAAAGCTGTAGCTCATTTGGATAAAGTTACAATAGAGTGAAAGAAGAGTCTGTGACGTTACAACAGGAGATATCCTGTTTTTGGTACTACAAACACCTGAATGACCAGAAACACTTCGGTTCTACGGAAATGGATAATCTATAGAATAAAATTTAAGTAATGTTTGATTTCAGTGATCATAAACGGCTCTAATAGTGAAACATATGCTGTAGTGTTTAAAAACTAGGGTCTGTCACTTTAATGTTATATTGACATGTGATACAAATATGTATTATTATGAAATAAACAATTATATTGGTAAGGATGAATGTAAGTAGTTGAATATCATAATCTAAAGAAACTTCAAATAATGGCTCACATGACTATCCTTGCTACTAAGTTCTCGACAAACATAGAGTTTTGGAGGTCAGGTCAAGTCAGGTCAGGTAATGTGGTAAGGTAAGATCAGGTCAGGTCAGGTCAGGTCAGGTCAGGTCAGGTCAGGTCAAGTCAGGTCAAGTCAAGTCTGGTCAGGTCATAGAGTTTAACGTGCACATTTAGATGAAGTTGTTATAGCGCAACGCTGTCATGGGCATAGGAAATGGGTGGGGTGGGTGGGAGGGAGGAGGGACTGCCCGCGCTTGGCATGTGCAAGAGAACACCAGCAGCCCGACTAAGGTCGGTAGCGGGCGGGGGCGTATACGGTGCTATTGAATTTTAAATGTCCCGTAAGATTAAGTCCTCCCCAACATATTTGCGCAGTTTTCATGAAGTAATTTGGCGCATGATTTTGAACGGTTAAGGAATTATTTTATTAAATATTAACTTAGTTGGTCGAATTATAGCTCTATAATTTTGGAAAAGCATAGTTGGCACTTACAGTTTAGAAGAAACAGAGCCGGCACATATAGTTTCGGAGAAACAGAGCTAGCACATTTTAGTTTCGAAAGAAACTGAGCTGGCACTTATAGGTTGCACTATACCAATTAATTTCCTGTGATTGGTTATAAATGTGAGTATGTTGGTTGTAAAAAAAATTAGTTTCATCTGGGCTAAAAATGTATGCAATTTTATTTGATGTAGTACCACCGTGTCAAGTAGCCTTGTGCTTGGAACATGTATGGGGTACCTGTGAAAAAAAAGTACTCAAATTTTGTGCGAAACTAGGGGTGTTGTAGAAACATCTGGTTATACCGAAAATGAGCCATGAAAGGTACCATTTTCTGCAGTTAATACTTTGAGGTAGGGGTTGTAGTACTGATATTTATGGGTCATAGTTTGGTTGATATATTGCATATAGTTTTTAAACACAAACGTTAACATGGTCGCCTATGGGATTTGAATTGGTATAGTCCAACCTATAGTTTAGCAGAAACAGAGCCGGCACATATAGTTTGGGAGAAACAGAGCTGTCACATTTTAGTTTCGAAAGAAAAAGAGCTGGCACTTATAGTTTCGGAGAAACAGAGCTGGCACATTTTAGTTTCGAAAGAAACAGAGCTGGCACTTATAGTTTTGGAGAAACAGAGCTGGCACTTATTGTTTCGAAGAAAACGATATGGCACTTATATTTTCGAAAAAAAAAGGAGCTGGCACTTTAGGGAAAACGAGCTGACACTTATAGTTTTAGAGAAAACGAGCTGGTACTTATAGTTTTAGGGAAAACGAGCTGACACTTATAGTTTTAGAGAAAACGAGCTGGCACTTATAGTTTTAGGGAAAACGAGCTGGCACTTATAGTTTTAGAGAAAACGAGCTGGCACTTATAGTTTTAGAGAAAACGAGCTGGTACTTATAGTTTTAGAGAAAACGAGCTGACACTTATAGTTTTAGAGAAAACGAGCTGGTACTTATAGTTTTAGGGAAAACGAGCTGACACTTATAGTTTTAGAGAAAACGAGCTGGTACTTATAGTTTTAGGGAAAACGAGCTGGCACTTATATTTTTAGAGAAAACGAGCTGGTACTTATAGTTTTAGAGAAAACGAGCTGGCACTTATAGTTTTAGGGAAAACGAGCTGGCACTTATAGTTTTAGAGAAAACGAGCTGGCACTTATAGTTTTAGAGAAAACGAGCTGGCACTTATAGTTTTAGAGAAAACGAGCTGGTACTTATAGTTTTAGAGAAAACGAGCTGGTACTTATAGTTTTAGAGAAAACGAGCTGGTACTTATAGTTTTAGGGAAAACGAGCTGGCACTTATAGTTTTAGAGAAAACGAGCTGGTACTTATAGTTTTAGGGAAAACGAGCTGACACTTATAGTTTTAGAGAAAACGAGCTGGTACTTATAGTTTTAGGGAAAACGAGCTGGCACTTATAGTTTTAGGGAAAACGAGCTGGCACTTATAACTTCGGAGAAACGGAGCTAGCATTTATAGTTCTAAACAATCAGCACGAAGTTTCGGAGAAACAGAGCTGGCACTTAAAGTTTCGAATAAAGAGAACTGGCATTTATAGTTCCAGAGAAACAGAGCTGGCACTTGTTTTGAAGAAACGGAGCTAGCGCTTACAGTTTCGGAGGAACAAAGTCGTGAGATGAAGGTAATCCAACAGGTAGCACTATACCAATTAATTTCCGGCTGGGTCGAAGTTCGAGGTGCACCGAACTTTTGATAGAGAAGTTAACACCACAAGTCCTGTGATTGGTTATAAATGTGAGTGTGTTGGTTGTAAAAAAAATTAGTTTCATCTGAGCTAAAAATGTATGCAATTTTATTTGATGTAGTACCACCATGTCAAGTAGCCTTGTGCTTGGAACATGTGTGGGGTACCTGTAAAAAAAAGTACTAAAATGTTGTACGAAACTAGCGGTGTTGTAGAAACATCTAGTTATACCGAAAATGAGCCATGAAAGGTACCATTTTCTTCAGTTAATACTTTGAGGTAGGGGTTGTAGTACTGATATTTATGGATCATAATTTGGATATAGTGTTGTTAAACACAAACGTCAACATGGTCGCCTATGGGATTTTATTTGCTATAGTCATACCAACAACTCACCTCTTGCGTGCCCTGCCCGCTACATCGGATCACAGAGAAACAGTCCGTATCACAAACGACTGGTTTCACATCCGTATCACAAACGACTGGTTTCACATCTCGATTCCGCTTTCACGAAGTACACACCACACGTTTGTTTCACTTTAATTAACTTCGTGCCGATATCCGATCAAGTTCAACATCAAACAACCAACAAATGTGTTCATTGTTTTTTAAAAAGGGCTTGCAGTGAAAGTTCACTCTTTTGAGATAAAAATGCATTGGGATATAACATTTGAGTCACAAAGCAAACGATAAGTTTGCATAACATGATGCGTACGGCATAAAAAAAACACCCAACAATGTATAGCTAGTATAGGATATCACAAATTCAAGTCATTTTTTTTCTCCTATATAATGATCAAAGAACATGCGGTTCCACCGCGAGATTTGTAGTAAAGATTTGTAATCAAACGATTTCATAGCTCAGGAGCTGTACACAATCGGACATTAAAATATCAGTACAGCTGCTTGCCAACAGTTCAGTCTAAACACAGACCTCTGTAAATTATACTTTATCTCTAGGGATATAGGCCTTGACAAAAATCACTATGAACATTCGTAATCCCTCCCCCCCCCCCCCCCCCCAAGGTTGTACCGACTGCTAAAAATTTTGTCCTGGCTCATGGACTATAGTTAGTAAAAACATTTTGCAAAAATCAGTGCTGCTCTATCTGTAGAAACGCGCATACAAAAGATCCCTTGTTGCTAAAGGAAGGAAGGAAATGTTTTGCTTAACGACGCACTCAGCACATTTTATTTACGGTTATATGACGTCAAACATATGGTTAAGGACCACACACATGTCATCACTTCATGGGCTACACTTTTCGATTAGCAGCAAGGGATCTTTTATATGCATAATCCCACAGACAGAATAGTACATACCACGGCCTTTGTTACACCAGTTGTGGAGCACTGGCTGGAACAAGAAATAGCCCAATGGGGCCACAGACGGGGATCGATCCTAAACCGACCGTGCATCAACCGAGCGCTTTACCATTGGGCTACGTACCGCCCCTTTGTTGCTAAAAGAAAATTGTAGCAGTTTTAGCCATATTTGGTACTATGGGATTTGATTCGGTGGTGGATATCCGTAACATATATCTCAGAGACAGCCCAGCTGAAATACATGTCATGGACCCCTTTTTTTCGAAGCGATTTTAGCGCTAAGATCACTTTAAGTGCTCAACTACCTAATATGCACTTAAGGTGATCTTAGCGCTAAGATCGCTTCGTAAAACGGTTTCCATGACAACGCTTGTACCTGGACTGAGTATATCTTCACCACTGTGTATCGTTTTGATTTCAATCTCGAGCGGATTTTTAAGGAGCCTGGGGGTGTGGGTCCAGCAAACGCGTGCTTCAACTTTTCACGAATGCGAGCATATATAGGAAATGACTGGTACGATCGGATCGTTTCACAGCACCTCTTTCAAAGTACGGTGTTCATAATAAAGTGACATCAGTTACAATTTCTATCACTACATCTCGAAAGTATGAAACAAATTGATTCTACAAATCGTATCGTGGCGAAATGCCTATAGATACGATGACAAAATATAATTTATTTTTAATGTCTTTTTTTTTCTTACTTAAAAAAAAAGAAGAAAAAAAGAAGATGAACTTGATTCGTGCCGATTTTTTAAGAACATTACGCTAAAATACAAATCGATCGAAACCACTGAAATAAAAACAATCTTATTAGAGGCTTGTTAAAAAAAAATAAAAAAATACTAACCTTTTTTTCAACTAATGTTTTTTTGTTGTTGTGTGTTTTGAAGTGTGTAATATAATGATCAGTTCAACAATAAACTCGGTATTCGGATCCACAAACAAATTCGATATTCGGATCCACAAATAAACTCGGTATTCGGATCCACAAATAAACTCGTTATTCGGTTCCACACATAAACTCAGTATTCGGTTCCACAAATACACTCGGTATTCACTAGGAAAATGGACAACTGTCGACACCCCAGCACATTAGATAATGAGCGGATACGAGATGCCAGCCGTATGGTAAAGATCACGGATGTGAGAGTCTAAACACATCAGACAGGGGTGGGAATTGGTGAACTGTAAAAAAGAGAAAATCTAGAGGGGTCCCGGAAATTCTTGAAATCCCAGGTTAAAATCTGTGCCATCTGACACATTTTGGAGGAAAGGACGATTAAAATGCGAGCAAATGCAATGTTCCATGAGAGGAAAACAGCTGATCCGAGGAGAATTCCCATCACCAGTAACTGTGTCCAGGACAGAAGGGGGCAGACGGGAGTGATGTAAGAATAAAAGACAAACTTAAAAACCAACAATAATAAAGAAGAAAAAAAGACCAAACAAACCCCCCCCCACCAAAAAACCCCCCAACCCCCCCCACCCCAAAACGACAAAACAAAGAAAAAACAACAAAAATTAAACAACAACAACAAACAAACGAACTCCCCCTCCCCCAATCCCCCAACCCAACCAGCTCTATATTACCATCATATGTGCGTGAGGAAAATATACTTTTAAGCGTCTTCCAAAATATTATTTTCCCGATGCGTTCTCAAAGGAAACCAAACTGACTACAATACGAGATCGGCTTTATGTCCCTGTTTGGACAGTAAGCACTACAATACGAGGTCGGCTTTATGTCCCTGTTTGGACAGTAAGCACTACAATACGAGATCGGCTTTATGTCCCTGTTTGGACAGTAAGCCATGTCTGTGAACATTTGTTTCTGATCAAGATCTTTGAACTGTAATACAGCATGTAGTCATTTCCGTTCATACCGATTATTCCCGCTTAAACCTTACAATCCCACAGAAAAGTCACCTCAAGGTAAACGTATACTGTGCCAAATAAGTTTAGCAATTACGTACAAGATATGAAATACAGACAACCTGATTGGATGTTGAATTTATTTGTACACATTATTTCATTGATACAGCATTTCTGAATGTAGCCAGCAGTAACACGTTGTCACGGTGTCAACGTCGTCACTTTAATGTCAACTGATGAAACGGAGGGGTACATCTACCAAAATGTTGAGAGAGGCTCAATAATGTGTGTGTGCACCAGCGGCATTGATGACAGCAGTACATCGTCGTCTCATGCTTCTAATGAGACCATTAATCTCAGGAACAGTAATTGCGTTCCATTCCCGGTTCAGAGCAATTTGTAGGTCATGGACATTAAGGATATGAGGATGGTTTTCGCGTACCCTACGGCCCAGTAGGTCCCATGCATTCTCAATTGGGGACAAGTCAGGGGACTTTGGTGGCCAGTTCAACACTTGGATGTGGTTCTGCTCAAGAAGATTAGTGGTTAGCCTAGCGGTATGTGGTCTAGCGTTGTCACGTTGAAACAGAAAGCCAGGATGCTGCTGCAGGAATGGAATGACCACTGGTGTAATGATCTCGTCGCAGTAACGTTGAGCAGTCATGTTTCCGTGAATGAAAACGAGATCTGTTTTACCTCCACCATGAATGCCGGCCCAGACCATGACGCTGCCACCGCCATATCGGTCATGCTGAATGACGTTGTCTGCATCATATCGTTCTCCCCGTCGCCTCCATACACGACGCCTACCATCCGCAAACTGAACACAAAACCTGGATTCGTCTGTGAATAATGTCTGATACCATTGTCTGCGTCGCCAGTGTTAGTGTATTCTGGCCCATCTCAGACGTTCCTGAATGTGACGCGCTGTCAGGGGAACAGCAACAACAGGGCGACGTGCTTGTAATCCAGCAGCATGGAGACGGTTACGGACAATTTGAGCATGAATTCTAGTGCCTGTGGTTTGCTGCAAAGTACGGGCTAAACGAGGAGCACTTTCGAACCTGTGACGTCGAGATGACGTCACTAAATACCTATCTTCCCTTGGAGTAGTTAATCGCGGACTACCAGAACGTGGTCGATCTTGCACTTGCCCAGTTTGGTGTACGCGTTGTCGGAGTCGTGATATGGTACTGCCATGAACACGAAAGTACTGAGCGACGTCGTGTACGCGTTGGCCGGCGTTAAGCCGTCCCATTGCTTCATGACGTTGATTTTCCGTTAAGCCTGGACGGCGACCCATTATAACAGGATAAATTCTTCCTTTTGTTTTTGGATAATGTTGGTTCAGTGCATCAAAATGTGATTTCAATACATCCGTATTGCACGCGCTTCTGCGACAGCACGAGCGCACCGCGTTTGAAACGTGCAGTACACATAGCGGCGTGCGATATGACAAATGGTGTTCTTTTCATTACCCAAAGCGACAGGGCATACGCAACTAACATATTACCAAGTTTCATCACT